>NC_057811.1:355872843-355880833 GCF_018294505.1 Triticum aestivum | reverse complement strand
GGTAGCCGCCGGTTTTTCTCGAAAAACCGTTCGGTTTTATTTCGAAATCGAGATGCGTTATATATATATATTAGATCGGTTTATTTTTCCGGTTTAGTTAAATAGCGAACGCCCGTTCGTTCGTTCGTTTTAACGAATGGTTTTCGTTTTTTTTTACAGACAGCGAACGTTCGACCGTTAGCCTGTTCATCAGTTTTCTTTTTCTCGGATTTTCCACGATTATTCCTGATCGTGATTTCTGATCTGTTTTCCGTTTTAGTATAACTTTTCGCTCGTTTATCGGAATCAGGCGATTCAAGCGCCTAGAGTTTCGTCTCGAAATTCTCTTTCTGTTTAACCAACTCAAACAAGTTTTTTCTACTGTAAAATTTGACTTAGATCCAGATTAGTAAACAAAGCTTGTTTCTTTCGCCGTTTGACCTTCGTTGCTACGTTGAATTGATTCTTTTTGCAAACCGAAGTTCTTAAGTTGAACCTTCTGGTTAGATCTCTTATTTTGAGTTTTATTTCGTGCACCCTTGCTTGATTGCTTATGTATGTATTGTTTGTTTGCGATAGAGTACCCGGAGTGCGAAGCGTGCTACTATGAGTCTCTAGGTTTCACGGATCATCAGCAAGGCAAGTAACACTTTGATCATACTTTTCATCACCCAGTTTTATTGCATTAGATCAATCCTCAAACAGTTGCATGATTAGGATCTGATTAATATGTGGGTTTTGGGAAGTAGATGAGGTAGTACCTATTGTCCTGTTTACTATCAAACCTTTGGGAGTTACTTCTACGTTTGCTTATATTGCTATGCTATGCTCGTAGACGTGGATTGGGTTTGAGTGAATTCTTCATGACAGATGTGAGATTATTAATTTATGGTTCAACTTAAGGTGGCTACTTTAATTTACATCTGGGTGGATTGAGGCACCTGGAGAAACCAGTGTTGCCTGTAATTTTGGATATCCCGGAGTACCTGTGTGATCATCCTATGGACCGCCACCCAGACTCAAAGGGATCATGAGATTATTCATGCTAGAAACTTCCGTGTGCAGCCACAAGCTATTATGGGCTCTAGCATAGTTGAGTAGGTTACATGACCTCTTGAAGAGGTGGGCTAGCAGATGTAGGGGAAAGTAGGTGTGACTGTCCACCCGGAGTAAAGAGTAGTGTTTCTGAAAGACTGTGTCTCGGTCATCCGTTTCTCAAACACCATGTAGTGCGAGAAATCAAGCGGAGGCGATCGAGTCTTGTGGGGAAAAGTGCACAAACCTCTGCAGAGTGTACAAACTAATCATGATTAGCCGTGTCCCCGGTTATGGACATCTTGAGTATCTAGTTCTTGGATTATCATGTGAATCTCATCATCATGTTACTTAATTTAATTTGATTGGGTTAATCACGTTCTTAATTGGGATTGAGTTGGAGGTACCTTCTCAATGTTTAACAACCACCATGATAGTTAAATAAAATTTATTCCTTTGTGGTAGGGAAAATTGGCTTTTCGCAAAACTGTAACCATAGAGCTTTCCACCAGCCAAATATTCATGTAGTGATAGCATTATTCTGTTTATTACTCTCTATGTGTTACTTTGCCAGCATATTCCATGTGCTGGCCCGTTTTCGGGCTGCAACGTATCATGTTGCAGACTTTTCAGACGACGAGTAAGGAGCCTTAGGTCGTGGTCTTATACTCAGTGATGTCGTTGGAGTTGATGGACTCACTTTATCTTCCAAGCCTTCCGCTGTTATCGTATTTTAGATGGCCTTAAGCCATATTTATTGTATTGAGTTCTCTTGAACTATTCGATGTAATAAGTGTGTGATTGCTACTCTGTTTTAGTCCTTCAAAGTACTGTGCGTGTCAGCATTACCAATCCAGGGATGACACTGATGCACAGAGACTAGACTGTTTGAGGTCTGGTCGCTACAGAGATGGTATCAGAGCACACGCTGACTGTAGGACACGACCACTAAGCTAAAGCCCTAGATCACTACTCTCTTCTCATTTCCGACTCCTCTCCTTTCTTCCACTCTTTTAGGATGGCGGATGCAAGGAACAAGTTCGCGCAACCAGATGAGGATACACCTTTTGGACGACACTTGAAGGAAGTTACTAAGTACCTGAACATCAGAATACCAAGCTTCACCGGAACCTACAACGCCACACTACCAGAAGAGGAGCGCTGGATGATTCAAGTTCAAGTTCCAGGAAGGACGTTCACGCCAATCACTGAGCCCATAGAGTTTTCCTTTGATGCGCCAACCTGGAGTCTAGGAAAGAGCATGGCAGCCCACATCACCATGGAACGCATTGGAGAAGTGTACCACAATGATATCAAGGATACTATCTATCAGATTTGTGGGCGCCGAGACGAGCAATGGGAGATGATCACTACCAGGAAGGATAGATCTATTGCAGCTTTCATCCAGGAGTTAAACCAGCACATTCGTCGCCAGGAGAACCAGATGTGCGCAGACATGATAGAACTAAAGAAGGCAAAGACTAGGATCATGGAACTGGAGGAAGAACTCAAGGCTACACGCGAGGATTATATGGAGGAAATCGTCGCACTAGTGGAGAAGAATGACGACCTGACAAAGAAGCTAGGAGTTTTCATGGGAGACCCAGCACCAGGAGGAGATGATGACGATTCTACTTGCCCGGAGAATTACATCATCGTTGACGACACCGACTCGGACCCCAGTGAGGATGATTTGGAGGATGAAGCCGGAGCAGATATCATGGAGTCTTCGACTGAGCAATTTTTCCAGTAGACCACCAAATTAGTAGTAGTATTCCACCATGTATATATTATAGTCCAAGCACTTTGTAACGATAGTTAGATCGATTGTATGCCTTGTTTGAATTGATTGGAGTGATATGATTGTGGTTGTCTCATGTGCATATGGGTAGTGTTTTCCCACTAGACCTCATTCTATTCTATTTTCTCATCTTTTCTAAACCATCATATGCCTCCGAGACGCGACACCGGATTTGTTTTCCCACCGGAGATCACTTAGTTGATTCAGCAGCAGAATGCCCTGATGCAAGTGCTAGTTCAAAACCAAGGCAACAACAACAACAACCCACCATCACCACCACCTGTTGATCACTTAGCCCGATTTCTTAGGCTGAATCCGCCGGTGTTTTCCAGTAGCACCGAGCCGATTGTGGCAGATGATTGGCTCCACAAGGTTGGAAGGGAGCTGACCACTGCAGGATGCACAGATGCGGAGAGAGTGCATTTTGCCGCACATCAGCTTGATGGACCCGCAGCATCATGGTGGGAGAATTACACAGCCACTCACCCCATTGACACTGTCACATCGGACCGGTTTCAGCAAGCTTTCCGTACTTCCCATGTTTTAGCAGGAGCTATGGCCATGAATAAGCGTGAGTTTTGCAACTTATGCCAAGGAGGACGTACCGTTGGCCAGTACGTGGAGGATTTTAGTAAGTTAGCATGTTATGCCCCAGATGACGTTGCTACGGATGCAGCTACGCAGGAGAAGTTTCTGGAAGGACTGAATGATGAGCTGAGCATGTAGTTGATGGTGGCAACTTTTAACAACTACCAGGAGTTGGTAGATAGAGCTCTCATGATTGAAGGGAAGCAGCAGCAGATTGAGAGTCGTAAGAGGAAGTATGGACAAGGAAAGTATAGTACAGGAGCTCACCAGAAGCCTCGTTTTACCCCGAACTCGGGAGGACACCTTCAGCATAACCATGGAGGTCACAATCACAATGGTGGAAGTTCGCACAATCATAGTGGCCCCAAGAATGGCAATGGGAACGGAGGAAGCAACGGACAGAACCGTACCAACCCATCAACCCCAGCCAAGAGGGATCTAAGCCACGTTACCTGTTTCAAGTGCCAGAAGACTGGACATTATGCCACTGATTGTCCAGAAGCAAAGAATGGAAATGGCAATGGAAGCTCGGGGAAGAAGCCGAACCCTTTCAACAGGGGACAGGTGAACCACGTTAATGTGGAGGTGGTTGAAGCACAGCCTGATGCAGTAATAGGTAAGTTCTTGGTTAAGTCATTTACTGCAATCGTTCTTTTTGATACTGGTGCATCACATTCATACATATCAAGGGGATTTGTGGATAAGTTTAAGTTGCCCACCAAAGTTCTTAGAACACCTATGTTAGTAACCTCGCCAGGAGCAGAGTATATGGCAAGCCAAGGATGTTTTCAGTTGCCATTGGCCATAGGTAGGCATGTTTTCCCCTCAGACCTAATAGTTTTGGAGTCACAAGGTTTGGATGTGATTTTGGGAATGGATTGGCTATCGATGTATGGAGGAAACATCGATTGCGCCAGTAAGACGATTTTGCTTACTACCCCAGAAGGAAGAAGGATTAAGTATGTATCCCGACATGTGCCGAAGAGGACTCAAGTGAATTCCTTATCAGGAGTTGTACAAGAGGAAGTACCAGTGGTGAAGGAATTCCCTGACGTATTTCCAGAGGAGTTGCCAGGCATGCCACCGGATAGAGACATCGAGTTTTTGATTGAGCTTTTGCCAGGCACTGGGCCAATATCTAAGAGACCGTACAGGATGCCCGCTAAGGATTTGGAAGAAATTAAGAAGCAGATTAAGGAGTTACTGGATAAAGGATATATTCGCCCAAGTTCATCACCTTGGGGATCACCCGTACTTCTAGTGGAGAAGAAAGATGGATCGTTGAGGATGGTTGTTGATTATCATGGATTGAATGAAGTAACAATCAAGAACAAGTACCCACTGCCGATGATCAATGATCTGTTTGACCGACTACAAGGAGCTAAAGTATTTTCCAAGATTGATTTGCGATCAGGATACCACCAGCTGAAGATTCGAGAGCAGGACATACCCAAGACAGCTTTTACCACAAGGTATGGGCTATATGAGTACACCGTTATGTCATTTGGCCTGACTAACGCACCTGCCTATTTCATGAACATGATGAACAAAGTGTTTATGGAGTTTTTGGATAAGTTCGTCGTAGTGTTCATTGATGATATTCTGGTCTATTCAAAGAATGAAGAAGAGCATAAGGAGCATTTGCGTTTGGTACTTGGAAAGCTCAGAGAACATCAGTTATATGCCAAGTTCAGCAAGTGCGAGTTTTGGTTAAATGAAGTTGGATTCCTTGGACATGATATATCCGGAGAAGGAATGGCAGTAGATCCCACCAAGGTTAACACTGTGACAAATTGGGAAGCACCCACGACAGTTGGAGAAATCCGGAGTTTTCTTGGACTCGCAGGATATTACCGGAGATTCATCGAGAATTTCTCGAAGATTGCAAAGCCTATGACGGAGATGTTGAAGAAGGACACCAAATTCATTTGGACTGAGGAATGTGAGGCTAGTTTCCAGGAATTGAAGAAATGTTTGGTTACAGCGCCAGTGTTGATTCTGCCAGATCAACGCAAGGATTATGAAGTATATTGCGACGCTTCTCGTCGAGGACTTGGAGCAGTGCTAATGCAGGAGGGAAGAGTTGTTTCATATGCCTCATGACAGATTAAACCCCATGAGTTGAATTATGTAACACATGATTTGGAGTTAGCAGCCGTAGTGCATGCGTTGAAGACATGGAGACATTTTCTCATCGGAAACCATTGTGAGGTGTACACGGATCACAAGAGTTTGAAGTACATTTTCACGCAGAAGGAGTTGAATCTCAGGCAAAGGAGATGGTTGGAGCTCATTAAGGATTATGATATGAGATTGCATTATCACCCATGGAAGGCTAACGTAGTAGCCGATGCGTTGAGCCACAAGAGCCATGTCAACACACTCATGACCGGAGAGTTACCCAAGAAGTTAGCAGAGGATCTTCGTGAACTATGTTTGGAAATAGTTCCAAGAGGTTTTGTAGCAGCATTGGAGATTCAGTCTACTTTGATGGATAAGATCAGAGAAGCTCAGAAAACAGATAAGGAAATTGCTGAGATAAAGGAAAGGATGAGTAAAGGAAAAGCCAAGGGATTTCGTGAGGATGAACACGATACCTTATGGTTTGAGGACCGCGTTTATGTGCCCAATGATCCGGAGATCAGGAAGTTGATTCTGCAAGAGGCCCATGATTCACCATATTCGATTCACCCAGGAAATACCAAGATGTATTTGGATTTGAAGGATACTTTCTGGTGGACCGGAATGAAGAAGGATATTGCGGAGTATGTAGCAGTTTGTGATGTATGTCAGAGAGTAAAGGCAGAGCATCAGAAGCCAGCAGGATTGCTACAACCATTGCCGATACCCGAATGGAAGTGGGATAAGCTAGGCATGGATTTTATCACAGGATTGCCCAGGACTCATTCAGGCTATGACTCGATATGGGTTGTAGTCGATCGTTTGACGAAGGTAGCTCATTTCATCCCAGTAAAGACCACTTATACAAGTGCTAAGTTGGCAAAGATATACATGACCAGGATCGTATGTCTGCATGGAGTTTCGAGGACCATTGTATCAGACAGAGGAACCCAGTTTACTTCAAAGTTTTGGAATCAGTTGCACGAGACTTTGGGTACCAGGCTAGAGTTCAGTACAGCCTTTCATCCACAGACAGACGGATAGACCGAGAGAGTCAATCAGATTTTGGAGGACATGCTGAGAGCTTGTGCGCTAGATTATGGATCTAGTTGGGACGACAATTTGCCATATGCAGAGTTCTCTTACAACAACAGTTATCAATCCAGTTTGAAGATGGCCCCTTTCGAAGCTCTGTATGGAAGGAGGTGCAGGACACCGTTGTTGTGGGACGAAGTTGGAGACCGCCAGTTGTTTGGACCAGATTTGATTAAAGAGTCTGAACAGAAAGTGAACTTGATTCGCGATAGGCTCAAGGTAGCCCAGTCCAAGCAGAAGAGTTATGCAGATTCTAAACGCAAGGAGACAGTTTACGAAGTCAGAGACAGAGTTTATCTTCGAGTATCACCACTTTGAGGAGTAAAGCGCTTTGGAGTTAAGGGAAAGTTAGTGCCACGTTTTGTAGGACCATACAAAGTTTTGGAGCGTATGGGGGAAGTTGCTTACAAGTTGGAATTGCCCGAAGGATTGTCGGGAGTTCACGATGTGTTCCATGTTTCTCAGCTGAAGAAGTGCCACGCAGAGATGGCTGAGATACCACTGAGAGATACAGTGCCATTGGAAGCGATTCAGTTGGATAGTGACTTGACCTATGAGGAGAAACCAGTTAAGATTCTTGAGTATGCCAGCCGAGTCACCCGCAGCAAGGTTATCAAGTTTTGCAAAGTTCAGTGGAGTCACCATACCGAGGATGAAGCCACCTGGGAGCGAGAGGAAGATCTACGGAAGGACCACTCTCACCTATTTTCTAGCCAACCCAAATCTCGAGGGCGAGATTCATCTTAAGGGGGGTAGGTTTGTAACATCCCAAATTTTCAATTTGGAATGTTATACATTAGATCATCATGCATATCATATTTTATTGCATTTTGATTTGCGATCCTAGAAATTTCACGCAACTCAAGGACCCACGGAGAGAGTTGGGGATTTCGTTATTTTCATATTTGGGTTTCTCAAATTTTGAAAATAGGATCATTTGTTTTAATTATTTTTCTCTCCGAAATATTTCATATCAAAATATATGAGAGGGGATAAAATGATTTCTCCATAAATAATGAAATATTGGAGGAAAATATTAAAAACAAATATTTGATTTTATTTGGATTTTATTTGATTTTATTCGAATTAGGAAAACATGCGTTTTTCAAAATTGCATTTTAGGCACAAATAAATGTTCATCTTGTCCAGCTTATTTTTAGAGGACGGAAAAAATTTATTTTGGGATTTTTGGAGTCCGTTTAGTATTTTTTTTTCTTACTTTTTCTGCACGTCCGAATTATTATTTTTAAAAAGTCAACCGCCTTACGGGCCGTGTCCGACCCGGACACCTCAGCCCGGCCGGCCTTTAAAGCCGCGGCACGAGCCACGCCTCAGCCCAAGTCGTCGCCGCCCCGAAACCCTAGCCGCCGC
>NC_057811.1:355823703-355872570 GCF_018294505.1 Triticum aestivum | reverse complement strand
CGCCACCCGCCGGAGCCGCTCGCCGCCGCCGCCGTCACGCGAACCGAGGTAGCCGCCGGTTTTTCTCGAAAAACTGTCCGGTTTTATTTCGAAATCGAGATGCGTTTTTTTATATATTAGATCGGTTTATTTTTTCGGTTTAGTTAAATAGCGAATGCCCGTTCGTTCGTTCGTTTTAACGAACGGTTTTCGTTTTTTTTTACAGACAGCGAACGTTCGATCGTTAGCCTATTCGTCAGTTTTCTTTTTCTCAGATTTTCCGCGATTATTCCTGATCGTGATTTCCGATCTGTTTTCCGTTTTAGTATAACTTTTCGCTCGTTTATCGGAATCAGGCGATTCAAGCGCCTAGAGTTTCGTCTCGAAATTCTCTTTCCGTTTAACCAACTCAAACAAGTTTTTGCTACTGTAAAATTTGACTTAGATGCAGATTAGTTAAAGAAGCTTGTTTCTTTCGCCGTTTGACCTTCGTTGCTTCGTTGAATTGATTCTTTTTGCAAACCGGAGTTCTTAAGTTGAACTTTCTGGTTAGATCTCTTATTTGAGTTTTATTTCATGCACTCTTGCTTGATTGCTAATGTATGTATTGTTTGTTTGCGATAGAGTACCCGGAGTGCGAAGCATGCTACTACGAGTCTCTAGGTTTCACGGATCATCAGCAAGGCAAGTAACACTTTGATCATACTTTTCATCATCCAGTTTTATTGCATTAGATCAATCCTCAAACAGTTGCATGATTAGGATCTGATTAATATGTGGGTTTTGGGAAGTAGATGAGGTAGTACCTATTGTGCTGTTTACTATCAAACCTTTGGGAGTTACTTCTACGTTTGCTTATATTGCTATGCTATGCTCGTAGACGTGGATTGGGTTTGAGTGAATTCTTCATGACAGATGTGAGATTATTAATTTATGGTTCAACTTAAGGTGGCTACTTTAATTTACATCTGGGTGGATTGAGGCACCTGGAGAAACCAGTGTTGCCTGTAATTTTGGATATCCCGGAGTACCCGTGTGATCATCCTATGGACCGCCACCCAGACTCAAAGGGATCATGAGATTATTCATGCTAGAAACTTCCGTGTGCAGCCACAAGCTATTATGGGCTCTAGCATAGTTGAGTAGGTTACATGACCTCTTGAAGAGGTGGGCTAGCAGATGTAGGGGAAAGTAGGTGTGACTTTCCACCCGGAGTAAAGAGTAGTGTTTCTGAAAGACTGTGTCTCAGTCATCCGTTTCTCAAACACCATGTAGTGCGAGAAATCAAGCGGAGGCGATCGAGTCTTGTGGGGAAAAGTGCACAAACCTCTGCAGAGTGTACAAACTAATCATGATTAGCCGTGTCCTCGGTTATGGACATCTTGAGTATCTAGTTCTTGGATTATCATGTGAATCTCATCATCATGTTACTTAATTTAATTTGATTGGGTTAATCACGTTCTTAATTGGGATTGAGTTGGAGGTACCTTATCAATGTTTAACAACCACCATGATAGTTAAATAAAATTTATTCCTTTGTGGTAGGGAAAAATTGGCTTTTCGCAAAACTGTAACCATAGAGCTTTCCACCAGCCAAATATGCATGTAGTGATAGCATTATTCTGTTCATTACTCTCTATGTGTTACTTTTCCAGCATATTCCATGTGCTGACCCGTTTTCGGGCTGCAACGTATCATGTTGCAGACTTTTCAGACGACGAGTAAGGAGCCTTAGGTCGTGGTCTTATACTCAGTGATGCCGTTGGAGTTGATGGACTCACTTTATCTTCCAAGCCTTCCGCTGTTATCGTATTTTAGATGGCCTTAAGCCATATTTATTGTATTGAGTTCTCTTGAACTATTCGATGTAATAAGTGTGTGATTGCTACTCTGTTATAAATCCTTCAAAGTATTGTGCGTGTCAGCATTACCGATCCAGGGATGACACTGATGCACAGAGACTAGACTATTTGAGCTCTGGTCACTACATGAAACCTTTGAAAAGTTCAAGGAATTTCAGAATGAAGTGGAGAATCATTGTAACAAGAAAATAAAGTGTGTACGATTCGATCATGGAGGTGAATATTTGAGTTACGAGTTTGGCGCTCATTTAAGACAATATGGAATTGTTTCACAACTCACGCCACCTGGAACATCACAGCGTAATGGTGTGTCCGAATGTCATAACCATACTTTATTGGATATGGTGCGTTCTATGATGTCTCTTACCGATTTGCCACTATCGTTTTGGGGTTATGAATTAGAGACAGCCGCATTCACTTTAAATAAGGCACCGTCTAAATCCGTTGAGACGACACCGTATGAATTATGGTTTGGCAAAAAACCTAAGTTGTCGTTTCTTAAAGTTTGGGGATGCGACGTTTATGTCAAGAGGCTTCGGCCTGATAAGCTCGAACCAAAGTGGAGAAATGCATCTTCATAGGATACCCTAAAGAGACCATTGGGTATACCTTCTATCATAGATCCGAGGGCAAGATTTTTGTTGCTAAAAATGGGTCCTTTCTAGAGAAGGAGTTTCTCTCGAAAGAAGTGAGTGGGAGGAAAGTAGAACTTGATGAGGTAATTGTACCTTCTCTCGAATTGGAAGGTAGCACATCGCAAAAAGTAGTTCCTGTGATGCCTACACCAACCGAAGAGGAAGCTAATGATGATGATCATGAAACTTCGGATCAAGTTACTACTGAACTTCATAGGTCGACCAAGGTACGTTCTGCACCAGAGTGGTACGGTAATCCTGTCCTAGAAGTCATGTTGTTGGACAACGGCAAACCTATGAACTATGAAGAAGCAATGGTGAGCCCGGATTCTGACAAATGGCTTGAGGCCATGAAATCCGAGATAGGATCCATGTACGAAAACAAAGTATGGACTTTGGTGGACTTGCCCGTTGACTGGCAAGCCATTGAGAATGAATGGATCTTTAAGAAGAAGACAGGCGTTGATGGTAATGTCACCGTCTATAAAGCTCGACTTGTCGCAAAAGGTTTTCGACAAATTCAAGGAGTTGACTACGATGAGACTTTCTCACCCATAGCGATGCTTAAGTCTGTTAGAATTATGTTAGCAATTTCCGCATACCATGATTATGAAATCTGACAAATGGATGTCAAAACATCATTCCTTAACGGGTTCCTTAAGGAAGAGTTGTATATGATGCAACCGGAAGGTTTTGTCGATCCTAAGGATGCTAACAAGGTATGCAAACTCCAGCAATCCATCTATGGACTGGTGCAAGCATCTCGGAGTTGGAATATACGCTTTGATGAGGTGATCAAAGCTTATGGTTTTGTACAAACTTATGGAGAAACTTGTATTTACAAGAAAGTGAGTGGGAGCTCTGTAGCGTTTCTAATATTATATGTGGATAACATATTGTTGATTGGAAATGATATAGAATTTTTGGAAAGCATAAAAGGTTATTTGAGCAAGAGTTTTTCAATGAAAGACCTAGGTGAAGCTGCTTACATATTGGGCATTAAGATCTATAGATATAGATCGAGACGCTTGATAGGACTTTCACAAAGCACATACCTTGACAAGATTTTGAAGAAGTTCAAAATGGACAAGTCGAAGAAGGGGTTCTTGCATGTGTTGCAAGGTGTAAAGTTGAGTCAGACTCAAAGCCCGACCACGACAGAAGAAAGAGAAAGGATGAAGGTCATCCCCTATGCATCAACCATAGGCTCTATAATGTATGCCATGCTGTGTACCAGACCTGATGTGTGCCTTGCCATAAGTCTGGCAGGGAGGTACCAAAGTAATCCAGGAGTGGATCAATGGACAACAATCAAAAATATCATTAAGTACCTAATGAGGACTAAGGACATGTTTCTCATCTATGGAGGTGATGAAGAGCTCGTCGTAAAGGGTTATGTCGATGCTAGCTTTGACACTGATCGAGATGACTCGAAGTCACAAACTGGATACGTATTATTTTGAATGGTGGAGCAGTCAGTTGGTGCAGTTCCAAGCAGAGTGTCGTAGCAGGGTCTACATGTGAAGCGGCAAATGAAGGAGTATAAATGAAGGGGTTCATATCCGATCTAGGAGTTGTGCCTGGTGCATCGGATACAATGACGATCTTTTGTGATAACACTGGTGCAATTGCCATAGCCAAGGAGCCCAGGTTTCACAGGAAGACGAAGCACATCAAACGCCGCTTCAACTCCATTCGTGATTACATCAAGGAGGGAGACATAGAACTTTGCAAAGTACACACGGATCTGAATGTGGCAGACCCGTTCGCTAAACCTCTTCCACGAGCAAAACATGATCATCACCAGAACTCTATGGGTGTGAGATTCATTACTATGTAACTAGATTACTGACTCTGGTGCAAGTGGGAGACTATTGGAAATATGCCCTAGAGGCAATAATAAAATGGTTATTACCATATTTCCCGTTCATGATAAATGTTTATTATTCATGCTAAAATTGTATTGATCGGAAACTTAAATACATGTGTGAATACATAAACTACACAGTGTCCCTAGTAAGCCTCTACTAGACTAGCTCATTGATCAAAGATGGTTATGGTTTCCTAACCATAGACATGAGTTGTCATTTGATAACGGGATCACATCATTAGGAGAATGATGTGATGGACAAGACCCAATCGTAAGCTTAGCAACAGATCATATCGCTTAGTTTATTTGCTATAGCTTTCTTCATGTCAAGTATCAGTTCCTTAGACCATGAGATCATGCCACTCCAGGATACCGGAGGAATGCCTTGTGTGCTATCAAACATCACTTTGTAACTGGGTGATCATAAAGGTGCCCTACAGGTATCTCCGAAGGTGTCTGTTGGGTTGCATGGATCGAGACTGGAATTTGTCGCTCCGTGTGATGGAAAGATATATCTAGGCCCTCTCAGTAATACAACATCATAAGAAGCTTCATGTGACTAATGAGTTTAGTCACAGGATCTTGTATTACGGAACGAGTAAAGAGACTTGTCGGTAACGAGATTGAACTAGGTATGGAGATACCGACGATCGAATCTCGGGCAAATAACATATCGCCGAACAAGGGGAATTGCATATGGGATTGACTGAATCCTTGACATCGTGGTTCAACTAATAAAGATCTTTGCGGAATATGTAGGAACCAATGTGGGCATCCAGGTACTGCTATTGGTTATTGACCGGAGAGGTGTCTCGGTCATGTCTACATGATTCTTGAACTTGTAGGGTCCGCACGCTTAACGTTCGATGATGCTAGAGTAGTATTGGGATATGTGCATTGGTAACCGAATGTTGTTTGGAGTCCCAAATGAGATCTTAGACATCACGAGGAGCTCCGGAATGGTCCGGAGGTAAAGATTCATATATAGGAAGTCATGTTTTGGTCACCGAAAAAGTTTCGGGCATTTTCGGTATTGTACCGGGAGTGCCGAAAGAGGTCCGGAGGTCCACCTGCCCTGGGGGCCCACATGGGCTGTAGGTGGTGCGACCTAGCCTACATGGGCCAGGGGCACCAGCCCCAAGAGGCCCATGCGCCTAGAACAAGGAAAAGGGGAAGAGTCCTAAGGGGGAAAGGCACCCCCCTAGGTGCCTCGGGGAGGGAGGATTCCTCCCTAGGCCGGCGCCCCCTCCCTTGGAGGAGGGGCCAAGGCTGCGCCCCAGCCCTTCCCCTTGCCTCCTATAAATAGTGGAGGAGAGGGAGGGGCTGGACACAGAAAATCCCACGCCCCGGCGGCAGCCCTACCTCTCCCAACACTCCGTTTTCTCCTCAGATTGGTTCCGACAGCGTTTGGCAAAGCCCTACCGGGATTGCACTGTCAGATCACGGGTTCTGGCAAAACCCTTAAGTTCGAACTCTGGGGTGCGCGCGAAGTTCTCCCCCTACCGATCCATGTCCTATCTTGCTAAGATCTCATGGACGAGCTCGACGAACTCGCAACACAAGGGACACAAGGTTTATACTGGTTCGGGCCACCATTGTGGTGTAATACCCTACTCCAGTGTGGTGGTGGTGGATTGCCTCTTGGGCTGATGATGAACAGTACAAGGGGAAGAACAGCCTCCTAAGGTTGAGGTGTTCTTGCGCTCTGTGTGTGGATGAGGATCACTCGAGATCAGATGAGATGCCTCCGAATGAGTTAGCTCCTACGGTGGTGGCTAGTTCTACTTATATAGGCACTGGTCCTCTCCCCAAATATTGAGCGGGAAGGGAGCCAACAACGGCCAATTTGAAAGGGGACAGCTAGTACAGCTTATCCTGACAAAAGCGGTCTTCACCTGCAAAAGTCTCTGGTGGTGACGCCGCCTTGGGCTCCATGGTGACCTCCGTCTTGCCGTCCTGCTGGTCTTGGTCTCGTTGGACCGATATGGAAACCTTTGCTTGACACCTCAGTACTCCGCGCCTGCGCTCGCTTCCTTAGCACCAAAGGGGAAACAAGGACACTGGCGCCCACCTGATCTTGATCGTCATGGCTCACGTCACGAGAACCTCGCGAGGTTTACCTTGCCTTGATCTCTCCGCCCCTCGTGAGCCAACATGGTGAGGCTGCTCCTGAGGAGGTCTTGTGTCATCCGCCTTGCGAGGCTTGGCCCCTCGCGAGGGTCTTGAACGCCTTGTTGTAGAAGATGGGCCGTACGAGCCCACGCGCAGAGCCACGCCGTGGGCCGCAGGCAGGCAAGTCTGGGGACCCCCGTTCCCAGAACGCCGACAGTAGCCCCCGGGCCCAAGGCGCGCTCGGGCTTGGCTTCGAGGCAAAGCCAAAAGGTCAAGTGCGGGGCGCCGCGGGCCCAATAGCCTGCGGCCCTGGTTGACGTGTGGCGGTTGATTGGACGTGGGCATCTCCGCTTCCCCATGCTGCCTCGGCAACTGCCCGACTTGACAAGTCCTTGCCACATGCAAGGGAAAACCATCATTACCTGCGATCGTGGGAGGCGCTGGTTGGCCTTCTCTTGCTATAAATGGGGAGGGGGCAGAGCCCCCATCGCCCATCTCTTCCCAGTTCGCTTGCTTCTTCCTCCTTGCTCCTCTGCTAGTAGCAATGGCACCGTCAAAGAGGTTCTCTGCCGCGGGCAACATATCCCTGGCTCGCGGTTGGCAGACGTTTGCCCGCGCGCACGGCCTAGGCAGGCGGTGCACCCTCCACTTCAAGTATGACGGTGACGCGACCCTCTATGTGAGGGTGTTCAGGGAGGGCGGTCGCCGCGCCGCGTGCTGCCCCGAGGTGAACGACAGCGAGGAGGTGCTCGGCCTCGGCGACGGCCGCGACGAGGACGAGGGCGAACCCGCCCTAGGTACCGGCCACGCCTCGTTCAGCTATGGTGGCTCTTCTCTCGGCGACAGCTCCAGCAGTGGCGGCTACGACCAGCCGCCGCGCTCGTTTCGAAGGTGGTAGCGGGTCGCCTCGTCACCGCGCCTCCGTGAAGCGTGAGGAGGGGTCCGGCTGAGCTCGGGACGTCGCCAAGAGCCTGCCCCCGTGGACCGCTGTAGGGGCAAGTGCCGCTTTTGTTTTGTTCTTCCTTTTCCTTCCTGCATCAAAAATGAAACCAGTATGGGCCCTGGAGGGGCGTGTATCGAACTATGATTCCTCAATCATTATGCTATGTTTGTTGTTTCCATGTCGTGTCGTTATTTTGTGCAGAGATAACTTAGCTTGGCGCGTTCGGGGTAGCCTCCTCTTCACGAGGCACTTGTTTCCTCGTGCCCGTCTTGACTTAGTGGTTGCTCAGGAACTGCCAAAAATTCATTAGGAAGCTCGCTAGGAGACTTATCGTTCACCCAAGCCTTGACCCAGCGCTTCATATCGTGGTACCCGAGGGGCACGGATTAGGAGAGATGCGCCAGCTTGTGGGCTTGAGCGAGGGTGCCTCGCGAGAAAGCAGACGGAAGGCAGAGAGAAGGAAAAACGCTCGCGAGGGCACCTGCCTAGCCCCCTCGTGAGGTATGCGAGAGAGAGAACACAGGTTAACTAGAGTCGGAAATAGCGGCAAAAGGCGACGGAACCAAATCAGCAAGGAACACCAGAAGCAAACTTCATTTAAAAGAAGGCGAGCCAACTACGGAAAGCAAATGAAAAGCCGCGTCCGGCACCTAGTCTAGTCTTCAAGTCTTCTCACCACCGCGGAGCTAAGTGTTGCCACTAAGACGTGGGAGGGAGCCCCCGAGGCCCGAGGGCGGCACTCCTGAGACTCCAGGGCGTGTACAGCCCCACTCATTATTACGTGAGAGTGTCACGGGCGGCGATCTTCATAGGCACTGGGCCTTTCTTCACAGGCGTTGGGCCTTGCTTCATGGGTAGAACTTCCGGAGGTGCTGGATGTTCCAGGCGTTCTGGATGGGGACCCCGTCCTGCATTTCCAGTCGCGCGGCACTAGGCCTGGAGACATGGATGACCCTGAACGGGCCCTCCCACATGGGTGAGAGCTTGTGCAGCCCCTCCCTGGAGAGGACCCACCTCGGGACGAGGTCGCCCGCCTCGAGCGTCCTGGAGCGGATGTTGCGGCAGCGGTATCTCCGCAGCGCCTGCTGATACCTTGCCACCCGTAGCGTGGCTTCGTGGTAGCGTTCCTCCCCCAGAACAAGGTCCATCCCCCGCGTGGCGTCCTGTTGCATTTCATCAAACGCCAGGACCCGTGCAGAGCGATGCTTGACCTCGTGAGGCAGGAAAGCTGATGGGTCCGCCGCGCCATCGTAGCGCGGCGACATCTCCGGCTTGAACTTCGGCGGCCATCGCACCTGCCGCAAGGCGGGGGCCAGGGCTTGGAGCCCCCTGGCCCCGTCGTCAGCGCCTGCCATCGGAGCCGGGAGAGAGACGCCTGCCATGCGGGCGGAGCACGGCGGCGACGGAGCACAGATCGGCGGAAGGAAAGCTACGGCGCACCCCTACCTGGCGCGCCAAATGTCATATCACGGGTTCCGGCAAAACCCTTAAGGTTCGAACTCTGGGGTGCGCGTGAAGTTCCCCCCTACCGATCCACGTCCTAGCTTGCTAAGATCTCACGGACGAGCTCGACGAACTCGCAACACAAGGGACACAGGGTTTATACTGGTTTGGGCCACCGTTGTGGTGTAATACCCTACTCCAGTGTGGTGGTGGTGGGTTGCCTCTTGAGCTGGTGATGAACAGTACAAGGGGAAGAACAGCCTCCTGAGGTTGAGGTGTTCTTGCGCTTTGCGTGTGGATGAGGATCACTCAAGATCAGATGAGATGCCTCTGAATGAGTTATCTCCTACGGTGGTGGCTAGTTCTACTTATATAGGCCCTGGTCCTCTCCCCAAATATTGAGCGGGAAGGGAGCCAACAACGGCCAATTTGAAAGGGGACAACTAGTACAGCTTATCCTGACAAAAGCGGTCTTCGCTTGCAAAAGGCTCTGGTGGTGACGCCGCCTTGGGCTCCATGGTGACCTCTGTCTTGTCGTCCTGCTGGTCTTGGTCTCGTTGCACCGATATGGAAACCTTTGCTTGACGTCTCGGTACTCCGTGCCTGCGCTCGCTTCCTTATCACCAAAGGGGAAACAAGGACACTGCACGTGCTGGCGCCCGCCTGATCTTGATCGTCATGGCTCACGTCACGAGAACCTCGCGAGGTTTGCCTTGCCTTGATCTCTTCGCCCCTCGCGAGCCAACCTGGTGAGGCTGCTCCTGAGGAGGTGTTGTGTCGTCCGCCTCGCGAGGCTTGGCCCCTCGTGAGGGTCTTGAACGCCTTGTTGATGAAGATGGGCCGTACGAGCCCACGCGCAGAGCTACGCCGTGGGCCGCAGGCAGGCAAGTCTGGGCACCCCCGTTCCCAGAACGCCGACATGCACCACCACCATCTCCATCACGCCGTCGTGCTGGCTGAGATCCCACCTACTTATCCTCTCTTGTTTGTTGGATCAAGAAGGAGGAGACATCATCCAGCCGCACATGTGCTGAACGTGGAGGTGCCGTCCGTTCGACGCTAGATCGGATTGGATCGTGAAAAGTACGACTACATCAACCGCGTTATATACGCTTACGCTTTCGGTCTACAAGGGTATGTAGACACACTCCCCTCTCATTGTTTTGTATCTCCTAGATTAGATCTTGGGTGTTCCGTAGGATTTTTTATTTTCATGCTTCGTTCCCCATCAACATCGGGGAGGCTCGCCGAAGGTGACCGTGGCGGTCGAGCTCTCGGGTGAGGATGCACGCAACAAAAAGAGCTCCTATGGACGAGGACATGGTGCGTGGCTCTGGCGCGTGCTCACCTCATCGCTAGCCATGGCGAAGCGGCGGCGGGGCTCAACCTTCGCCAGGATCGATGCTCTAGCCAAGGCGGCGATGTATAGTGGATGTGCACGGTGTCGTGGACTGCAGCGGTGGCAACGGCGGGTCAAGAGGAGCTCTGGCCTTGCCGAAGTCCTGCCAAAGGTGGTTAGGTCAGTGGCGGAGTAGGTGGGTTCGCCGGCGGGCAGCCTGTTGGACTTATGAAATTCACTTTCTTGCCAAAAGAATGCAAAGTCCCTTTTACTAACTTTCCCTTTGATTTTTGAATTGATTCCAAACCAATCCATTTCAACCATTTAGGAAAAATTCATTAGGGCTTGAATGACTTATTAGGGATAGCCTTATGCCCAAAAAAATATTTTAATTGGTCGCCCTATTTGGGTTTTCAAAATTATTCCCCAAAACTTTTGGGGTTCATTCTGTTTTCGCAAGTTTCAAACAAGGGTTTCAAAGTTGGCATAGGGCCTTTGACTCTCTAGGTGCATCACACAAGGCAACACAATCAATCAACAAGCAAATCCTAGGCAATTTCTATGCAATTTTCCAGCTAGAGGCAAACAAGCAACGGTTTTCTACAAGAATTTTACTTCCCTGTAAAAATTTTAACATACCAGATTTGAAATTTTAAATCTGGTATGTGACACCCATCAGGACCCAACCATCATCGCAATGCAACGCCACACTCCACCACTACTAATAGAAAGGACCCCACCACCATCAATTGCACGAGTTTTTCCCGAGGACATTCTTCACTGGTTTGGGTTGCCTCCAGGATGGCCCTTAAGGAAGCAACACGGGTCCACTATATGGAGAGTGGGGTTCTATTTTTTTTGAAATTCCATCACTTGAGTTGCTTGTTATTTTTTGTGAGAACACTACAATTACATGTGATCCCCTAAAACTAGCCTATTTTTTCTCTCCAAAGAGCCCAATTTCAAAGTCCACCTGAAATCAGATAAAAAACCTGAATCGGATTAAAAAAGTCCACCTAAAACGTGTTCTTGAAAAGGGAAAATCCACTCGCGGTTTGGTATCAAACTATCAATGCTAAACCCCGTTTTTTGAAAATAGAAATTTAATTTAAAGGGGCAACCAAGCTAAATAACGCCTCAGAAATCAGAGCATAGAAAAAGGTGGGGCTGGCTATTTTTTTGAGGGGAAGGCCTTCATGGCTAGCTTTATTAAAATTTTAAATAACACTTACATCATCCGCTAAAAAATTATGAATAAATCCAGGAGGTGAGTCCAACCACACATTTGGTGGATCATCACAACCTTTTTGTGCTAGCACATGAGCTACCATATTTGACTCACGGTTACAATGCTCGATCAAAACCTTCCCGAAATCAAGACTCAGAGCTCGACATTCGTCGAGTAGAGTGATACATCTCCGTCGTATCTATAATTTTTGATTGTTCCATGCCAATATTCTACAATTTTTACATACTTTTGGCAACTTTTTATACAATTTTTGGGACTAACATATTGATCCAGTGCCCAGTGCCAGTTCCTGTTTGTTGCATGTTTTTTGTTTCACAGAAAATCCATATCAAACAGAGTCCAAACAGGACTGACGGAGATTTTTTTGGAATATATGTGATTTTTGGGAAGAAGAATCAACGCGAGACGATGCCCGAGGGGGCCACGAGGCAGGGGGCGCGCCCAGGGGGTGGGCGCGCCCCTGACGCTCGTGGCCACCCCGTAAGGCGGTTGGTGCCCTTCTTTCGCCGCAAGAAAGCCAATATCGGAATAAAAATCGTGTCCAAATTTCAGCCCAATCGGAGTTATGGATCTCCGGGAATATAAGAAACGGTGAAAGGCCAGAATCTGAGAGCGCAGAAACAGAGAGAGACAGAGAGATAGATCCAATCTCGGAGGGGCTCTCGCCCCTCCCATGCCATGGAAGCCAAGGACCAGAGGGGAAACCCTTCTCCCATCTAGGGAGAAGGTCAAGGAAGAAGAAGGAGAAGGGGGGCTCTCTCCCCCTCTCTCCCAGTGGCGCTGGAACGCCGCCGGGGCCATCATCGTGCGACGGCGATCTACACCAACACCTCCGTCATCTTCACCAACATCTTTATCACCTTCCCCCATCTATCTACAGCGGTCCACTCTCCCGCAACCCGCTGTACCCTCTACTTGAACATGGTGCTTTACACTTCATATTATTATCCAATGATGTGTTGCCATCCTATGATGTCTAAGTAGATTTTCGTTGTCCTATCGGTAATTGGTGAATTGCTATGATTGGTTTAATTTGCTTGTGGTTATGTTGATGTCCTTTGGTGCCCATCATATGAGCGAGCGCGTGTATCACACCATAGGGTTAGTTGTATGTTGATTGGACTATGTATTGTAGGGCAAGAGTGACAATAGCTTCAACCTAGCATAGAAATTGATGCATACGGGATTGAAGGGGGACCAATATATCTTAATGCTATGGTTGGGTTTTACCTTAATGAACGTTAATAGTTGCGGATGCTTGCTAATATTTCCAATCATAAGTGCATAGAATTCCAAGTCAGGGATGACATGCTAGCAGTGGCCTCTCCCACATAAAACTTGCTATTGGTCTAGTAAAGTAGTCAATTGCTTAGGGACAATTTCGCAACTCCTACCACCACTTTTCCACACTCGCTATACTAACTTTATTGTGTCTTTATCTAAACAGACCCTACTTTTTATTTACGTGCTCTTTATTATCTTGCAAACCTATCCTACAACACCTACAAAGTACTTCTAGTTTCATACTTGTTCTAGGTAAAGCGTGCGTAGAGTTGTGTCGGTGGTCGATAGAACTTGAGGGAATATTTGTTCTACCTTTAGCTCCTCGTTGGGTTCGACACTCTTACTTATCGAAGAGACTACAATTGATCCCCTATACTTGTGGGTTATCAAGACCTTTTTCTGGCGCCGTTGCCGGGGAGCAATAGCATGGGGTGAATATTCTCGTGTGTGCTTGTTTGCTTTATCACTAAGTAGTTTTTATTTTCTGTTCTAAGTTGTTCTCTATCTTTAGTTATGGATATGGAACACGAAATACCAAAAAAATAGGTTTACTTGCTACTCATGGAGATGGGGAACCTCCTAAAACCCTCGATGCTCATTATGTGAAAGATATTATGCACTACTTTAATAATCCTGAGAAAACCCCATTCAATTATGTAATGGGAGAAACGCTGGATCAACGTGAATACTTTAGGGATTATTGCTTGACTCAAAAAGGGAAACTATTATGGGATCAAATTCATATGTTGCATTGGTATGCTCGACAACTATGCTTGAGATATGATTATACTTGTTGCTTTAAGATGAAGGCTCCACACCTTCCCTTTTCATGCAAATTTAATGATAATGAAACCTTAGCTTCTTATGCTAATGGTATATATGATTACTATGATGTGGAACGAATAGAAGAATTTGTTGCTTTTAAGGGTGCATGTGAAATTGAATCTTTGTTTAAAGAGTTTGAAGATTTTGATGATTCAGTTTATAGACCTAAAAATTAGCTATCCTTAAAAATTGCTATGATAATTATAAATACAATTATGATATTGATGAATTTATTGAGAAAGTCCCCATTGTCCGAGAAGAGACTAATATTTTGCAGGAGTCTATGGAAGAAGAAATTGATGAAACTGTGAGCTCATTGGATGAGAAAGATGATGAGGAGAGCGAAGAACAAAAGGAGGAAGAGCAGATTAGCTACCCGTGCCCACCTTCTAATGAGAGTAACTCTTCAATTCATACATTGTTTAATTCCCCTTCGTGCTTACCGAAGGATGATTGTTATAATCCCGTTGATTCTTTTGAAATATCCCTTTTTGATGATGCTTGCTATGCTTGTGGCCAAGATGCCAATATGAATTATGCTTATGGAGATGAACTTGCTATAGTTCCTTATGTTAAACATGAAATTGTTGCTATTGCACCCACGCATGATAGTCCTATTATCTTTTTGAATTCTCCCGACTACACTATATCGGAGAAGTTTGCCCTTATTAAGGATTATATTGATGGGTTGCGTTTTACTACTACACATGATGATTTTGATTAATATAATATGCATGTGCTTGCTGCTCCTACTTGCAATTATTATGAGAGAGGAACTACATCTCCGCCTCTCCATGTTTCCAATATGATAAAATTGCAAGAAACTGTTTATACTATGCATTGGCATTTACTATGTGTGCATGAATTGTTCTTTTGTGACATGCCGATGCATAGGAAGAGAGTTAGACTTCGTTGTTTCATGATATATGTTACTTTGTCCTCACTACTAAATCACAAATCATTGTTAATTAAAATTGGCTTTGATATACCTTGGGATCCGGGTGGATCCATTACTTGAGCACTATATGCCTAGCTTAATGGCTTTAAAGAAAGCGCTGCCAGGGAGACAGCCCGGAAGTTTTAGAGAGTCATTTATTTCTGTTGTGTGCTTTTATAAAGTTTAAAAATAAAAATAATGTGCCAAGATTTGCCTTTAGGATGGTTACATTGCTTGTTGGTTTGTGCGGTGCAAAACAGAAACTTTATCTGTAGTACGCGATTTTACATTTTTACTGGAACGTCAAACGGATCTGAAACTTTTTGCACTGTATTTCTATAAAAAAAATTGTTTATTTTTTCTATTTTTCAGAATTTTTGGAGTACCAGAGGTATGGTGAATGTTCAGATTACTACAGACTATCCTGTTTAAGACATATTCTGTTTTTTATGCATAGTTTGCTTGTTTTGATGAAACTATTGATTTCTATCAGTGGATTAAGCCATGGAAAATTTATATTATAGTAGCTACAATGCAAAAACAAAATATGAATTGGTTTTCAACAGTACTTAGAGTAGTGATTTGCTTTATTATACTAACGGATCTTACCGAGCTTTCTGTTGAGTTTTGTGTGGATGAAGTGTTCGAGGATCGAGGATGTCTCGATATGAGGATAAGGAGGAGAGGCAAGAGCTCAAGATTGGGGATGCCCAAGGCACCCCAAGTAAATATTCAAGGAGACTCAAGCGTCTAAGCTTGGGGATGCCCCGGAAGGCATCTGCTACCTCTTCAGCACTGCGTTGGTTTTCCCTTGAAGAGGAAAGGGTGATGCAGTAAAGCGGCATAAGTATTTCCCTTAGTTTTTGAGAACCAAGGTATCAATCCAGTAGGAGGCCACGCACGAGTCCCTTGCACCTACACAAACAAATAAAATCCTCGCAACCAACGCAATAAAAGGGGTTGTCAATCCCTTCACGGTCACTTACGAAAGTGAGATCTGATAGATATGATAAGATAATATTTTTGGTATTTTTATGATAAAGATGCAAAGTAAAATAAAAGGCAATAAAAATAGCTAAGTGTTGGAAGATTAATATGATGGAAAATAGACCCCGAGGCCATAGGTTTCACTAATGGCTTCTCTCTAGAGCATAAGTATTACGGTGGGTGAACAAATTACTGTTGAGCAATTGACAGAATCGAGCATAGTTATGAGAATATCTAGGTATGATCATGTATATAGGCATCACGTCCGCAACAAGTAGACCGACTCCTTCCTGCATCTACTACTATTACTCCACACATCGACCGCTATCCAGCATGCATCTAGAGTATTAAGTTCAAAAGAACAGAGTAACGCTTTAAGTAAGATGACATGATGTAGAGGGATAAACTCATGCAATATGATATAAACCCCATCTTGTTATCCTCGATGGCAACAATACAATACGTGCCTTGCTGCCCCTGCTGTCACTGGGAAAGGACACCGCAAGATTGAACCCAAAGCTAAGCACTTCTCCCATTGCAAGAAAGATCAATCTAGTAGGCCAAACCAAACTGATAATTCGAAGAGACTTGCAAAGGTAACCAATCATACATAAAAGAATTCAGAGAAGATTCAAATATTGTGCATAGATAAACTTGATCATAAACCCACAATTCACCGGTCTCAACAAACACACCGCAAAAG
Organism: Triticum aestivum; assembly: GCF_018294505.1. Classification (NCBI taxonomy): domain Eukaryota; kingdom Viridiplantae; phylum Streptophyta; class Magnoliopsida; order Poales; family Poaceae; genus Triticum; species Triticum aestivum. Next base: position 355,856,402 of record NC_057811.1, on the reverse strand, counting down.
AAGATTACATCGAATAGATCTCCATGAGAATCGTGGAGAACTTTGTATTGAGATCCAAAGAGAGAGAAGAAGCCATCTAGCTAATAACTATGGACCCGAAGGTCTGAGGTAAACTACTCACACATCATCGGAGAGGCTATGGTGTTGATGTAGAAGCCCTCCGTGATCAATGCCCCCTCCGGCGGAGCTCCGGAAAAGGCCCCAAGATGGTATCTCACGAGTACAGAAGGTTGCGGCGGTGGAATTAGGTTTTTGGCTCCGTATCTGGTAGTTTGGGGGTACGTAGGTATATATAGGAGGAAGAAGACGTTGGTGGAGCAACATGGGACCCACGAGGGTGGAGGGCGCGCCCCCCACCTCGTGCCTTCCTAGTAGCTTTCTTGACGTAGGGTCCAAGTCCTCTGGATCATGTTCGTTCCAAAAATCACGTTCACGAAGGTTTCATTCCGTTTGGACTCCGTTTGATATTCTTTTTCTGTGGAACTCTGAAATAGGCAAAAAAACAGCAATTCTGGGCTGGGCCTCCGGTTAATAGGTTAGTCCCAAAATAATATAAAAGTGTATAATAAAGCCCATTAAACATCCAAAACAGAATATAATATAGCATGGAACAATCAAAAATTATAGATACGTTGGAGACGTATCAAGCATCCCCAAGCTTAATTCCTGCTTGTCCTCGAGTAGGTAAATGATAAAAACAGAATTTTTGATGTGGAATGCTACTTAGCATAATTTCAATGTAATTCTTCTTATTGTGGCACGAATGTTCAGATTTAATATGATTCAAGATAAAAGTTTAATGTTGACATAAAAACAATAATACTTCAAGCATGCTAACCAAGCAATTATGTCTTATCAAAATAACATAGCCAAAGCAAGTTATCCCTACAAAATCATATAGTCTGGTTATGCTCCATCTTCCCCACACAAAATATTCATATCATGTACAACCCCGGTTTTAGCCAAGCAATTGGTTCATACTTTTTAACGCGCTTCAACCTTTTCAACTCTTACGCAATACATGAGCGCAAGCCATGGATATAGCACTGTGGTGGAATTAAGGTATAATGATAGGGGTTATGTGGGAAGACAAAAAAGAGGAGAAAGTCTCACATCAACGAGGCTAATCAACGGGCTATGGAGATGCCCATCAATTGATGTCAATGCAAGGAGTAGGGATTGCCATGCAACGGATGCACTTAGAGCTATAAGTGTATGAAAGCTCAAACAAAAGAAACTAAGTGGGTGTGCATCCAACTTGCTCACGAAGACCTCGGGCATTTGAGGAAGCCCATCATTGGAATATACAAGCCAAGTTCTATAATGAAATTTCCCACTAGTATATGAAAGCGACAAAATGAGAGACTCTCTATCATGAAGATCACAGTGCTACTTTGAAGCACAAGTGTGGTAAAAGGATAGTAACATTGTCCCTTCTCTCTTTTTCTCTCATTTTTTTTATTTGGGCCTTTTCTCTTTTTTTATGGCCTCTTTTTTTAGTCTGGAGTCTCATCCCGACTTGTGGGGGAATCATAGTCTCCATCATCCTTTCCTCACTTGGAACAATGCTCTAATAATGATGATCATCACACTTTTATTTACTTACAACTCATGAATTACAACTCAATACTTAGAACAAAATATGACTCTATGTGGATGCCTCCGGCAGTGTACCGGGATATGCAATGAATCAAGAGCGACATGTATGAAAGAATTATGAATGGTGGCTTTCCCACAAATACAATGTCAACTACATGATCATGCAAAGCAATATGACAATGATGGAGTGTGTCATGATAAACGAAACGATGGAAAGTTGCATGGCAATATATCTCGGAATGGCTATGGAAATGCCATAATAGGTAGGTATGGTGGCTGTTTTGAGAAAGATATAAGGAGGTTTATGTGTGATAGAGCGTATCATATCACGGGGTTTGGATGCACCGGCGAGGTTTGCACCAACTCTCAAGGTGAGAAAGGGCAATGCACGGTACCGAAGAGGCTAGAAAATTGCGGAAAGGTAAGTGTGCGTATAATCCATGGACTCACATTAGTCATAAAGAACTCGTATACTTATTGCAAAAATTTATTAGCTCTCGAAGCAAAGTACTACTACGCATGCTCCTAGGGGAAGGGTTGGTAGGAGTTAACCATCGCGCGATCCCGGCTGCCACACAAAGGATGACAATCAATAAATACCTCATGCTCTGACTTCGTTACATAACGGTTCACCATACGTGCATGCTACGGGAATCACAAACTCCAACACAAGTATTTTTCAATTCCACAATTACTCAACTAGCACAACTATGATATTACCACCTTTATATCTCAAAACAATTATCAAGCATCAAATTTCCCATGATATTATAATTAAAGCAAACTGCCATGCTATTTTAAGACTCTCAAAATAATATAATTGAAGCATGAGAGATCAATAGTTTCTATAAAACAAATCCACCGCCGTGCTCTAAAAGATATAAGTGAAGCACTAGAGCAAAACTATATAGCTCAAAAAAATAAGTGAAGCACATAGAGTATTCTAATAAGTTCTAATTTATGTGTGACTCTCTCAAAAGGTGTGTACAGCAAGGATGATTGTGGTAAACTAAAAAACAAAGACTCAAATAATACAAGACGCTCCAAGCAAAACACATATCATATGGTGAATAAAAATATAGCTCCAAGTAAAGTTACCGATGGAAGTAGACGAAAGAGGGGATGCCTTCCGGGGCATCCCCAAGCTTTGGCTTTTTGGTGTCCTTAGATTATCTTGGGGTGCCATGGGCATCCCCAATCTTAGGCTCCTGCCACTCCTTGTTCCATAATCCATCAAATCTTTTACCCAAAACTTGAAAACTTCACAACACAAAACTTAGCAGAAAATCTCGTGAGCTCCGTTAGCGAAAGAAAACAAAACACCACTTCAAGTACTGTAGTGAACTCATTCTTTATTTATATTTGTGTTAAACCTACTGTATTCCAACTTCTCTATGGTTTATAAACTATTTTACTAGCCATAGATTCATCAAAATAAGCAAACAACACACGAAAAACAGAATCTGTCAAAAACAGAACAGTCTGTAGTAATCTGTAACTAACGCAAACTTCTAGAACTCCAAAAATTCAGGACAAATAGGACGACCTATACAATTTCTTTATTGATCTTCTGCAATTGTAATCAATATTTTATCACGTTCTTGTGATTTTTAACAATTGTTTTCGTGAACAGAAAGTTTCTGGAATTTTCAGCAAGATCAAATAACTATCATCCAAGAAGATCCTATAGGTTAAACTTGGCACAAACACTGATTAAAACATAAAAACAAATATAAAAAGAGGCTAGATCAAATATTTATTCCTAAATAGAAGCAAAAAGCAAAAAACTAAAAATAAAATTGGGTTGCCTCCCAACAAGCGCTATCGTTTAACGCCCCTAGCTAGGCATAATAGCAAGGATAGATCTAGGTATTGCCATCTTTGGTAGGCAATCCATAAGTGGCTCTCATAATAGATTCATAAGGTAATTTTATTTTCTTTCTAAGGAAGTGTTCCATGCATTTCCTTAACGGAAATTGGAATCTAATATTTCCTTCCTTCATATCAATAATTGCACCAATCGTTCTAAGGAAAGGTCTACCAAGAATAATAGGACATGAAGGATTGCAATCTATATCAAGAACAATAAAATATATGGGCACATAGTTCCTATTTGCAACAATAAGAACATCATTAATTCTTCCCATAGGTTTCTTAATAGTGGAATCCGCAAGGTGCAAGTTTAAAGAACAATCATCAAAATCACGGAAACCTAGCAAATCACACAAAGTCTTTGGAATCGTGGAAACACTAGCACCCAAATCACACAAAGCATAGCATTCATGATCTTTAATTTTAATTTTAATAGTAGGTTTCCACTCATCATAAAGTTTTCTAGGGATAGAAACTTCCAACTCAAGTTTTTCTTCATAAGATTGCATCAAAGCATCAACGATATGTTTGGTAAAGGCTTTATTTTGACTATAAGCATGTGGAGAATTTAGCACGGATTGCAACAAGGAAATACAATCTATCAAAGAGCAATTATCATAATTAAATTTCTTGAAATCCAAGATAGTGGGTTTATTAATATCTAGAGTTTTGATCTCTTCAATCCCACTTTTACCAATTTTTGCATCAAGATCTAAAAACTCTGAATTTTTGGAACGCCTTCTAGGTAAAGGTGGATCATATTCAGTTTCATCATTATCAAGATTCATATTGCAAAACAAAGATTTAATAGGGGACACATCAATAACTTTTAGATCTTCATCTTTATTTTCATAGAAACTAGAAGAACACGCTTTCACAAAATAATCTTTCTTAGCACGCATCCTAGCGGTTCTTTCTTTGCACTCATCAATAGAAATTCTCATGGCCTTGAGAGACTCATTGATATCATGCTTAGGTGGAATAGATCTAAGTTTCAAGGAATCAACATCAAGAGAAATTCTATCAACGTTCCTAGCCAATTCATCAACTTTAAGCATTTTTTCTTCAAGCAAAGCATTGAAATTCTTTTGCGAATTCATAAACTCCTTAACACTAGTCTCAAATTCAGAGGGCATCTTATTAAAATTTCCATAAGAATTTTTGTAGGAATTACCATAATTATTAGAGGAATTACTAGGATACGGCCTAGGATTAAAGTTTCCTCTATACGCGTTGTTACCAAAATTATTCCTACAACAAAATTCACATCCATAGATTCATTATTATTCTCAATCAAAGTAGACAAAGGCATATCATTAGGATCAGAAGAAACACTCTTAGTAGCAAATAATTTCATAAGTTCATCCATCTTTCCACTCAAAACATTAATTTCTTCTATCGCATGCACCTTTTTATTAGTGGATCTTTCGGTGCGCCATTGAGAATAATTAACCATAATATTATCTAGGAGTTTAGTAGCTTCTCCTAAAGTGATTTCCATAAAAGTGCCTCCCGCGGCCGAATCTAAAAGATTTCTAGAAGCAAAATGTAATCCAACATAAAAAATTTGTATAATCATCCATAAATTCAAACCATGTGTAGGGCAATTACGTATCATTAATTTCATCCTCTCCCAAGCTTGTGCAACATGTTCATGATCAAGTTGCTTTAAATTCATAATATCATTTCTAAGAGAGATGATCTTAGCGGGAGGAAAATACTTAGAGATAAAAGCATCTTTGCACTTATTCCAAGAATCAATACTATTTTTAGGCAGAGACGAAAACCAAGCTTTAGCACGATCTCTAAGCGAAAAAGGAAATAGCTTCAATTTAACAATATCATTGTCCACATCTTTCTTCTTTTGCATATCACACAAATCAACGAAGCTATTTAGATGGGTAGCGGCATCTTCACTAGGAAGGCCGGCGAATTGATATTTCATGACAAGATTCAATAAAGCAGTATTGATTTCACAAGATTCAGTATCGGTAAGAGGAGCAATCGGAGTGCTAAGAAAATCATTATTGTTGGTATTGGTAAAGTCACACAATTTAGTATTATCTTGAGCCATCGTGACAAGCAAGCAATCCAACACACGAGCAAACAAGAAGCAAGCAAAGAAAAAGAGGCGAACGGAAAAGAGAGGGCGAATAAAACGGCAAGGGTGAAGTGGGGGAGAGGAAAACGAGAGGCAAATGGCAAATAATGTAATGCGGGAGATAAGGGTTTGTGATGGGTACTTGGTATGTTGACTTTTGCGTAGACTCCCCGGCAACGGCGCCAGAAATCCTTCTTGCTACCTCTTGAGCACTGTGTTGGTTTTCCCTTGAAGAGGAAAGGGTGATGCAGTAAAGCAGCGTAAGTATTTCCCTCAGTTTTTGAGAACCAAGGTATCAATCCCGTAGGAGGCCACACACGAGTCCCTCGCACCTACACAAACAAATAAAATCCTCGCAACCAACGCAATAAAGGGGTTGTCAATCCCTTCACGGGCACTTACGAAAGTGAGATCTGATAGATATGATAAGATAATATTTCTATTCCACCTATAGTGCTATATCCATGGCTCACGCTCATGTATTGCGTGAAAGTTGAAAAGGTTTGAGAACGTCAAAAGTATGAAACAATTGCTTGGCTTGTCATCGGGGTTGTGCATGATTTGAATACTTTTTGTGATGAAGATGGAGCATAGCCAGACTATATGATTTTGTAGGGATAACTTTCTTTGGCCATGTATTTTGAAAAGACATGATTGCTTTATTAGTATGCTTGAAGTATTATTGTCTGAATGTCAAATGATAGACTATTTCTTTGAATCACTCGTGTCTTAATATTCATGCCATGATTAGATTACATGATCAAGATTATGCTAGGTAGCTTTCGACATAAAAAATTATCTTTTTTATCATTCACCTACTCGAGGACGAGCAGGAATTAAGCTTGGGGATGCTAATACGTCTCCATCGTATCTATAATTTTTGATTATTCCATGCCAATATTCTACAATTTTGACATACTTTTGGCAACTTTTTATACTATTTTTGGGACTAACATATTGATCCAGTGCCCAGTGTGAGTTCCTGTTTGTTGCATGTTTTTTGTTTCGCGGAAAATCCATATCAAACGGAGTCCAAATAGGATAAAAACTGACTGAGATTTTTTTGGAATATATGGGATTTTTGGGAAGAAGAATCAACGTGAGACGATGCCCGAGGGGCCACGAGGCAGGGGGCGCGCCCCAGGGGGGTGGGCACGCCCCTGACCCTCGTGGCCACCCCGTAAGGCGGTTGGTGCCCTTCTTTCGCCGCAAGAAAGCCAATATCCGGATAAAAATCGTGTCCAAATTTCAGCCCAATCGGAGTTACAGATCTCCGGGAATATAAGAAACGGTGAAAGGCCAGAATCTGAGAGCGCAGAAACAGAGAGAGACAGAGAGACAGATCCAATCTCGGAGGGGCTCTCGCCCCTCCCATGCATGGAAGCCAAGGACCAGAGGGGAAACCCTTCTCCCATCTAGGGAGAAGGTCAAGGAAGAAGAAGGAGAAGGGGGGCTCTCTCCCCCTCTCTCCCAGTGGCGCTGGAACGCCGCCGGGGCCATCATCGTGAGAAGGCGATCTACACCAACACCTCCGTCATCTTCACCAACATCTTCATCACCTTCCCCCATCTATCTACAGCGGTCCACTCTCCCGCAACCCGTTGTACCCTCTACTTGAACATGGTGCTTTATGCTTCATATTATTATCCAATGATGTGTTGCCATCTTGTGATGTCTGAGTAGATTTTCGTTATCCTATCGGTAATTGGTGAATTGCTATGATTGGTTTAATTTGCTTGTGGTTATGTTGTTGTCCTTTGGTGCCCATCATATGAGCGCACGCGTGGATCACACCATAGGGTTAGTTGTATGTTGATAGGACTATGTATTGGAGGGCAAGAGTGACAGAAGCTTCAACCTAGCATAGAAATTGATGCATACGGGATTGAAGGGGGACCAATATATCTTAATGCTACGGTTGGGTTTTACCTTAATGAACGTTAGTAGTTGCGGATGCTTGCTAATAGTTCCAATCATAAGTGCATAGAATTCCAAGTCAGGGATGACATGCTAGCAGTGGCCTCTCCCACGTAAAACTTGCTATCGGTCTAGTAAAGTAGTCAATTGCTTAGTGACAATTTCGCAACTCCTACCACCACTTTTCCACACTTGCTATACTAACTTTATTGTGTCTTTATCTAAACAGACCCTACTTTTTATTTACGTGCTCTTTATTATCTTGCAAACCTATCCTACAACACCTACAAAGTACTTCTAGTTTCATACTTGTTCTAGGTAAAGCGTGCGTAGAGTTGTGTCGGTGGTCGATAGAACTTGAGGGAATATTTGTTCTACCTTTAGCTCCTCGTTGGGTTCGACACTCTTACTTATCGAAAGAGGCTACAATTGATCCCCTATACTTGTGGGTTATCATAGAGGGGCTGCTATCATCGCATGCCCAGTATTGTAGTTCAATGCTTCAACTATGACCAAGTTATCCATCTGAACTAGGATAGAATTGCATCCAATAGAACGTGCTAGTTTGTAGCCTTCAGCAAGAGCCGTCACCTCGGTAGAAACAACATCCACAACATGCTCCAATTTGGCGATGGATGCACCTATAAAAGCACCATTACTATCCCTGACAATTGCTCCACATGCACCCGAGTGGTCCGAGTCCAAGAAAGAAGCATCCACGTTCAGTGCAAATTGTCCCGTCAAGGGTTTCCGCCAGCGATTCATTCGAGGCATGGCCGGTGGAGTGCATGTCGCTCTAACAAAGTTCAGAGCCAATGCTTGAATTGCAGGACTAGAGCGTTGTGGTGTCAGGACCTCTTCTCCACGGGAGATCAATCTCCTTTGCCACCATAAAAACCAACACGTAATGGCCACTAGTTCAGGTGTGTCAATCACATCCATGTACTTCGTGTTATGCACTGGGTCACATAATATACACTCCAGGATCTCTGCTCCTGACTTCTGTGGAATCGCTACAGTAGCTATCATGTGGTATATGTCCAGAGAGCGCCATACCTCCTGTGCACGTCCGCAACAGAACAACAGATGATCCACATCCTCTGCATGTATGGAACAGAGTGGGCATTGTCCAGAAGTTGAAATATGCCTGTTCGCTAAAACACAGCAGCATGGGATTGCGTTGTGAAGACAACGCCATATGAAAATCTTGACCTTTCCTGGTACTTTCAGGTTCCAAAGACGCTTCCATACCGGGTGTGTTGATGATCCACTAATACCCGAGGGGTTACCATTACCACCAGTGTGGTACTCCTCCCATTGCCTGTAATAAGCAGACCGGACAGTGAAAATTCCAGATTTTGTCAGATGCCATGCTACAAAGTCACCAGTCTCCTGCTGATATAAGGGAATTTGCAAGATCCTATCAGCGTCAATGTGCCAAAAATTGTCTCTGATAACTGTTTCATCCCACTCTCCTGTAGTAGGATCAATGAGTTCATTCACCTTCGACAACACACGATTACCACACACAGTAACTATCTTCTAGATGAGCTATTTGGTATCCAACAATCTTCCCAAATATTAATTTTTGATCCATCTCCAACTCTCCATATGCAGCCCTTCTTGAAAGTTCGGATCCCTGCCCAAATACTTTGCCAAACATAAGATGAGCCCTTTTTCAGCTCGCAATTCAACAAATCACCTGATGGATAATATATTGATCTCAAGATTTTAGCACAAAGCGAATCATAATTATCAATAAGCTGCCAACATTGTTTAGCTAGCATAGCCAAGTTGAAGCTTTGAATGTCTCTGAAACCCATCCCTCCTCTCTCCTTCGGAATACACATCTTCCACCATGCAAACCAATGCATTTTTCGTTGGTTCTCACCATCTCCCCACCAATAATGCAAAAATAGCATCAGCGATCCCCTTGCAAATTTTCTTCGGGAATTTGAATACCCCCATCGCATCAGTTGGGATGGCTTGAGCCACCGCTTTTATCAATGCCTCTTTCCCACCATAGGTCAATATTCTTTCTTTCCATCCATTTATGATCTTCTGAATTCTTTCAATGAGGTGCTTAAAGCAGTCCACCCTGTCAACACCAATCATAGATGGTAGCCCCAGATATTTATCAGACAAAGATTCAGTCATAATATCCAATATTTGGCAAACATCCACTTTAGTACTAGGACTGAAGTATATAGAAGATTTTGCTGCACTAACCAACTGTCCTGAAGCAGCACAATACTCATCTAGAACTCTTTTCAGGGCAGTAGCATTCGCATTATCTTCTTTCATTAGAATCAGTGAATCATCGGCAAAAAGTAAGTGGGATATAAAAGGAGATTCACGACAGACCTGGACTCCTTTAAGATTTCCAACTTCCTCCTCATGAGCAATTAAAGCAGATAAACCTTCGGCACACAATAAGAACACGTAAGGGGACAAGGGGTCCCTTTGCCTTAGACCCCTTGAAGGGGAGAATAGCTCAGTCTTGCTTGAATTGAATCTTACTTTATATTGGACTGAAGTTACGCATGCCATAATTAATTAAACCCATCGGATGTCAAACCCAAGCTTCTTCAGGATGGCTTCCAAGAATACCCACTCAACGTGGTCGTAAGCTTTGTGCGTGTCAAGTTTAACAGCACAAGAGCCGGTTTGCCCTTCTTCTTTTTCTTCATTGCATGCAAACACTCATAGGCTACAATTACATTGTCAATTATTATACGGCCCGAAACGAATGCACTTTGCGTTTCACTAATAATCTCAAGCAGGAACACTTTGAGTCTCGCTGCTAGCATTTTAGCTATCACTTTATGAAAGGATTTCGAACCAAAATCTTTGCTAATTTGACAAGGATATGACAGTTATGTTCAAAAAAAAGTTGTAGTGCTTAAAAAAACTATCAATGCTTCCCAAAAAAAACTACTATACTCGGTGCTCAAGAAAGAAAGAAAGAAAGAAAGAAATGAGAAAAAAAAAAGAATCACGCGCCGTAGTCCCCTCGGAAGGAAAACCTGAGGAGTCTTCTCCCATTTCCGCAGGGGAGAAGGCAAGAAAGACGCACACACCTCCTCCCCATTTCGCTAGGGTTCCTGCGATGGCGACCCCACGATCCCCGGGTCCTCGCGGCGACGAGCTCCTTGACTCAGCGCCGCTGCTCGGCGGCGGTGGGTGGCGTCGTGGCGCGCTGCGCCGGCCGTCGCTCCGTGGGACGGCGCGGCTGCTGCGGCAGGGCGGTCGGCGGGCGATGCGGGAGCCGTCCCTGCTCGTGCGGGAGACTGCGGCGGAGCAGCTAGAGGAGCGCCAGGCCGACTGGGCGTACTCCCGCCCTGTCGTGGCACTCGACCTCCTCTGGAACCTCGCCTTCATCCTCACCACCGCCGTCGTGCTCGTGCTCAGCGGCGACGAAAGCCCGTCTGTGCCGCTCCGTATTTGGGTAGCCGGGTATGCCGTTCAGTGCGTCCTGCACATGGTTTGTGTTGCCATGGAGTATCGTGTGCGTCACGGCCAGCGTGGCGGGTCCTCTACGGCCGCCGACGAGGAGAGGGGGACTGATGGATCATCCTCGTCCATAGACGACGCCGGAGAGAGCGGTCCCCATGGACGCACTGGCGACTTCGTCAGGTAATTTTGTGAATACCATTGCTATCCTTTAACTTAAGCACAATTATGTTGCTCTGTTCCCTATAAATTTGTACTAGGAGTTCATGATCATGACTAGCTGTATCCTAATGTTCTTTGCTTGACTTGTTCCCTGTGTGGGTGTACTTTCATTCTGAGCGGAACATAATAGGGAGTACCATATAGGAATATTATGGATGTAGAATTATCTGTTTAACTTTTAATTATGTGGTATATTTATTTGTCGTTACTCTGTTATTTCCTGACAAACTGAGTATTTGAAGCTGTGAAGCTAATTGTTGAAATCGAGTTAATTTAGCTGTGAAGCTAATTGGATTAGACAACTCCAGTTGTTTCCTGTGTTCCCTTCATTTTTGGCAATCTTCATTATATTGGTCTTCATCCACCTTGCTTTTGCTAATGCATGCTGAGTTATGCCGGTTTATCTGAGTGAGAGCCTATTACGAAACACAAAATTTAAACACATGCATTTTCTTGTGAATATCGAATACTAGTGTTATTAGAAGTTCCCCATACCATCCTAAATCCTGAACAATTTTATCCATATATGTGGCTTGGACAGACAACTAACACGTTGATTTGTATTATGATGTAAGGCTGTATACGACTTCTTTGAGAAATATGTCTGTAATTGTTCTATTCTGCATCTCTGGTTATATAAGCACCAGCCTGGTGGTTAGTCCTTTCTATTTCCATTGACAATATGAATTTGTGCTTTTACCTCATATATGCTTGCATGCAAGTTTCCTTGCAATTATATTTTACCAGTGTTCACTTTCTTCATTTCAATTAAGTAACTGTAGTTTGGTGTTGAATTCATTTCACACTGTTGTTCTTGTTTTGCTGCCCTTACATTAGAGTTTTGTGTATTCTTTGCAATATGTTAATTTCCACCATGTCTTATTTCCTGATTGGAGTTATATGTACTATTGCAGTGTAGCAAAACATCTGGAATCTGCTAATACAATGTTCTCCTTTATATGGTGGATAATTGGATTTTACTGGGTATCTGCTGGTGGACAAGTTCTTACCAATGATGCACCTCAGCTCTACTGGTACATATAGTTTGATATGATATGCTTGGGCCTTTTCGTATGGATTTTCATTTTATTTGTTTGACATTATTAACATATTTCCTTACAACTTCCTGCAGGCTTTGCATCGTCTTTCTGGCATTTGATGTTTTCTTTGTCGTCTTTTGTGTTGCCCTGGCTTGCATCATTGGTATTGCTGTTTGTTGCTGCCTCCCTTGTATCATAGCAATTTTATATGCAGTATCAGATCAGGTATGGCTTCTCAAGTGTGTGTTATATAAATGCCCGTTAAGTTATAGTTTATCTGGTGCCAACGTATGCTAGTTTCACTATTTGTTCTTGTGTATTCTTATGTTGTTGGTTCTCGTAACACTATACCTATTCATGACTATACCAGTAACCAGCCAATGCACAAATTGTTCTAAATGTCAACTGGTTAGGCATTGTTAATTGTTATTGGCCATATACAAGGAACATGTGGTCTAGCATTTCAACAGTGCCGTGTAATTATATTAAATAGCGTAAGCTGAATTTATGATCTGATTTAGCCGACCAAGTCTTACTCAGCCACTTTACAAGTTATAGATGTTGGCAAATTGTTAAAACCAGAGATGTCTTTTGAATCAGGAAATTGAAATATTAAAGTGGTTTCTGTTGTGTTGGTATATGTCTTATGAATAGTTTTTGTTATTGTTGTCCAACTGTTGCCCACTTCCGAATCGTGTTGATGAATCCCAATGACAAGTGGAAGTGCAGGTGTGCCACCTGTCTCAACTGAGTCTGGTTGGCATATGGGTACTACTTCCCTGATAAATGTCCTCTGAACTTACGTTGATATTGTTTAATTGCAGACTGATAGTTCTGTTTCCTAGCTTCTCTTAATACGTTTTGGGCTTGCATTACATATGTATAGTCTGCCTACACAAAAATAAAGCATAAACCTTTTTCATCGAGTAGATGGATTCACCTTTTTTCACAATCTGTTTATACTAGGAGGGAGCTTCTGAAGATGACATTCGCCAAATTCCGAAATACAAATTTCGGAGGATGGAGGAGCCTGAAAAGCAATCTGTCACCACGACTGAATCTTCTGGTGGAATAATGATAGAGTGTGGTACTAACCAACCTATTGAGAAAGTACTTGCAGCTGAAGATGCAGTAAGTTCGCCACCTTTTGTCCTTGAAATGTATAAATTTATTTGCCAAACTGGTTCCTGCTTATGTGAACAATTTGTGGAATCTACTTTATTATACCGACTTACTCCGTAGTTTTATATGATATATTTACATGTATGAAACTTGGTAGAAAAAATATTTGGTACTCCCTCCATTCATCTATACAAGGCTACTTAGTCTTGTCTTAAGTCAAATTGTTTTAAGTTTGACCAAGTTTGTAGAAAAGATATTGACATCTACACTACCAAATCAGTATCACAAGATCTATCAGGATTTTTTTCCGTAAAGTTTATTTAGTATTGTATATGTTAATACTTTTTTCTATAAAGTTGGTCAAACTTAGAACAGTTTGACTTAAGACAAGACCAAAAGGAGGGTGTGTATCACAGTTTTTCATGGTCATGGCCAGCTTAGCTACAAAACTACGAAATATTTCCCTGTAAATATTGGGAAATGCAAAAAGGTGTTCTGCTGTGAATCCTCGCTGCAAATATCTAGATGGCGAGGAATTTCAAGCTGTAGTGTGGTGGGACTCATTTATCCCATTAACAAAATATCCAGATGGAGAGGTCAAGCTGTAGTGTGGTGGGACTCATTTATCCCATTAACATGGTATCTGAGTCTAAATTTGATATCGTAAATCATAAAGAAATTAAAAAATACGCAAGGTCTTGTCTTACATGCGTTTCTTTTGTACTGCCTCCCCACCACACTTCTGTTTTCGGTTTTGCTGAAGTAAAACCACCTCAACTGCCCACGTCTTATTGGCTTACCAAATAAACCCATGTTTTCTTTGGCAAGCCAATAGGTACCGATTCTCTTCCTACTTGAAAATATGCAAGGTTCCGTCTTACGTCGTTTTTTTCGTCCTCCCTTCCCGCTCCACCTCCGTTTTCGGTTTTGCTGTTTTTTCTTGAAAACCGCCTCAACTTCTGCACGTCTTATTGGCCCACCAAATAAAATCATGTTATCTTTGGTGAGTCAATAAGTACTGATTCAGTTGGCAACCAAAGTACTTTTTTGGTGCGAAGTCACATTGCTAATGAAATGGAAGGTAAATCACGGTGACTGTGTACAAAATATTTGTGGTCCACGCACGGGCAATTATCTAGTCGTAAACAAATGAACCTATGCTTACTATTAATTGACTTGTACATTTTGACAAAACATGTTTACAAAACATGTTTATAGTCTTTGTAGGGATTGCTTTTCTTTGTGCACATAACAAATCCTTGCACATACACATAGGTTTTAGCGTCAAAATTACTTTGTTCCGAATGGTTTTTTGTTGTACTAGAAACCGGATTAATGAATTATCAGCTCTTTAGCTCAAGTGCATTTGTTTTAGCACCATCATCCTGAGCCTGTTGGTCGTGTTTCAGCTTATTTTTGCATTGCTTCTGCTTTTCTATGAGCTCATATACTAACTTTATTTTGAAATGATTCATCATCTGCTTGGTCGATGCAGGAGTGTTGCATCTGCCTTTCAGTGTATGATGATGGCGCCGAGCTGCGTGAACTCCCTTGTGGCCACCATTTCCACTGCGCTTGCATTGACAAGTGGCTTCACATCAATGCAACTTGCCCTTTGTGTAAGTTGAATGTGCGGAAAAACAGCAGCAGCAGTGGTAGTGAAGAAGTATAAATCTCCAAGTGTGAATCCAAATATTCGACGGGCGACTCATGTCACGACAACGGTACTTATCCATGATAAACTCCTGATTGTGAATTTGAGCGCCCTAGCTAATATAACAAAGGAAGTGTGATTCATGTTAATTTGTGTATTTATATATGGTCATGGTAGTCATTGTGTATTGAAGTTACACATTGTGGTGTATATCAGCTAAAACTGTTTGTTACACAATACCATAGCGATGTAATCTTGTAAATGCCCATTCGTGAAACCATGTCAAGAAGTCATGTTTGCCTATTTGCTTTGTATAGTGTTGTGTTTGAGAGTTTTGGCATAGATCTCCTTGATTTACTGACCTGGTCACTTGCTAGAACGTTCGGGATTTGACCATGGCAAATCGAATGTTTGGATGGCAATTTTTTGTGACGCGCGGATGATAAGTTTAGTTGACATGCAGGGCAATTTTCTGGCAAGAAAAAAAAAACATTGAGCACGGTGTTGCCATGCTTACCAACTAAAATTACCATCCTCGAGTCACTAAAATTGTCATTGTAAAGGTTCGATTTGCTATGGTCAAATCCTAAATGTTCGGGCGTTATTGGGGTCCATGAACTATTTACGATTTTCTATATTTTCTCATTTATTTGGAAAGTTTCAACTTTTCCATAATTTGGCCAACCCCAAACTTTAGATTAATTATTCTCTCAAACTCCTCATCCAGTTGAGCCGAAACTTTTCCACAATATTCGATTAAAATAATTTTGGAAACTTTGAATTACAATCAAAATTTGGTCAAAATGTGGGCGAAACTTTGAATTGTCGTTCAAAATATTTGCGAAAAGTTCAAAGGCCATATATTAAGTAGCACATGCCTTCACAAAACACCTTTACGGAAACTAAAAATGCATCCTAGTCTCTATGAATACCGACGTCTTATTCCTCCTGCATACGCAGTAGTCGGTCAGTTTTTGCAGCATATGGATGATTGGGATGAGGTGACAATTATTAGCGCAAAAGTTGCGATTATGCAACCAAAGAAAACTTATAAATTTCGACATAAGTTTTTTAAAAGTTGGGGTTCCATATAGTTCGCTCAAGATATTTCTCGCGCCCTTTTGAACACGGCATATGCAGTGGAGTGGATCAGGAAAAGCGCAGAACTTTTGTTTAAAGCGCGGCACACTTTTGTCCCCAAGGACTTGCTGCGTAGCCGCCCGCCCGTAACACTCACTCGCGTCACGCAGACAAAATATCTGCAGGAGATAAGGCCTCAAGCCCTCAACGCCTACATGCGACACGCCGCACGTCGCATTCCTCCTGGCCCGCCAGCCCAGCCTCGCCATGCTGATATGATACGCTTGACATGGCCATTAGATATAGCTAGCGAATACGTACTGCTAGTAACAAGTGGGATCAGTGCTGGTATAAGTTTGTGACGAGTATACGCACGCCGCGCGTTTACATACGGCCTTGTCGGCTGGCTAGATATTTATTTCGTCCGGCCCCATATAACGTTCGCCCTTGGCCGTCGTCGAGGAGAGCGGGCCTGCGTACGTCGACCGCTACCCTGACCTCGGGCCGTGCGGCGCGCCCACCCGTACGTGGCCGGGGATCGGATGGACGATCATCTGGCGGTGCTGGCGCGCGGCGAGGGGTGGACGGAGGAGCGGCACGCGGCGTTCCTCGACGGCGTGGAGCGCTCCTTCGTGCAGGAGGTGCTCGTGGGCGCCGCCGGCGTCAGCGAGGAGCGGCGAGCGTCGCGCAGGCTCTGCCACCGGGGGCCGCCGCCCGCCGGCGGCCGTGGCCAGCTCCCGCTGGATCGCCCCCTCCCTGACAGCGCCGTGGAGTCCAACCGCCGGGGACCCTGCTCCCGGCCCGCAGCCCGCGACGCCAAATGACGCTGGTTGGTCGATCTATGGCTACGATCATTCTTTCCTTACACAAAGAACATCAACACGTCTCTCATCCACACAGCTGTACTCGTTGCACGTAACGTTCAGTACAATGGTGAGCGTCTGCTCGCGCATGACTTGTTCCGTTTCCCTTTTCTACCCATAGTATAGTCATGGCCTAAACTTCACAAATAGGTGTGACATCTCTATTTTCGTTTTTGCTCTATTTGCAGGTTGCGTCTCATGAATCTGAAGTTAACAAGCTAGCTAGAGTGATAAATTTCCTTCTAGGATCGTAGCCTCCAAAGTCCAAAGTTGTATGCGTCGCAGTGGAAGTGATGTTTTCCAGATCTGTGCAGTTATGCCGATATTTGTCTTTGTCAATGTGCCTTTCATGGCGGGGCATGGTGTGTATGTTGGTGATGCACTAGTTCATCTTCATTTATCTTAAGGAGCTCTCTTCATAAAATGTGTCTGTTGCTCTCGATATGCATGATATTTATGCAACCGTGCAGATCTTTTCCATAAACTTGCCAATCGGTTCGTGGTTGCTATGCAACGCGCTGCAATATATTTCAGTAAGGTTATCAGTAAGGGAATAATATTGTAATCACTAAGCAAAAGAATGTGGAATTTCCCGTTCCAACGCACACGGGAACGCATTGTTTGGCCGGCCCAACTAGGCCGATTTTCCTCACTGCGGGGCTGTTTTCTTTGGGATGAGCATAGCTCCTTTTGCCCTACCTATTCATATTTTCCGGGGTATTTCTAGTAATTTTTACCTCTTTTTATCTTTTCGCTTATATTCTTTTTTCTTCTCATTTTCCATTATTCTCAAGGTTTTCCTTTCTCAGTATTTTTTTTCTGTTGTTCAATTTGTTTCTTCTAGTTTTCAAGCTGTTTTTGCTATTTTATGTTTTTTAGTTAATTCAAATAAAATAAAATAGACTATATAAAAATTAAATAATTTTTAACTAAAGAGATTTTTTTAAATTTATTAACATTTTTCGGAGATGCGGATATTGTCAAAACCTACGAACTTTTTATAACTGTTCAACATTTCAAAATAAGTGAATATTTTGAAAAATCTTGAATATTTTTAAATATGTGGATATTTTCTAAACATATGTACTCCCTCCGTCAACTTGTCAGAGAAACAGATAAAAAAAATGAATATATCTAGAACTAAAATACGTCTAGATACATCCCTTTCTCTGACCAGTATTTCCGGATGGAGGGAGCACATATTTTCAAAAATACCTTTTTAATGAAAATAAACATGAAGCCATTTATGTATTCTGGCCAATTAGCAAGCGGTTTTCTTATGAAGGGTGCGAGCAAGTAGTTTATTTTTCCGGGTAAAGCATCGCTTTTCTAGCAAGCGAAGAGGTTTCACGCTCGAGCTCTATTTTAGCCTGGCCCATGCGCGATACAGCGCCTATTCGGCACTCAAAGAGTGGACTAGAAGATCCAAAAGAATGTGGCACAATACTTAGTGTTGCTGGTGTTATTTTTTATGCTGATAAGAAGTCAAATAAAAGTATTAAAAAATTCATAAATTTTTGGTTTTTTTAAATGTTTATGAACCATAAAAATGTCCTGAGTTTTTAATATCTACACAGATTAAAAAACACGTAAATATTTTAAAGAAGAAACAAGAAAAATAGAGGAATACAGCAAAACAGTAAAAACCCACCCAAAAAGCCATAAAAAAGGAAAATAAAACCAGATGAAAAACCTAACGTCAACGAGCCGCACATGTGGCTGGCCGAAATTACCTTTTTTTAGGGGTAAAAAAGGGTAATAACCAACACAAGTGTGAGTCAACCCAGTAATCCACTACTACTATATGACATAGTGATCACCGATGCTATATCTGCCTAATCCGACATATAAAGAGCGGTCACCTCAGGTGCTCCTCGGATGGGCGAACGCCCTTTTCTAGATTTGTTTCCTTTTACATTTTCTATTTCGGTATTGTTTTACTTTCTCATTCCCTTTTCATTTTTCAATTTCATTCTTATTTACTTATTTTTTAAAACACATTTTTCTTCACTACAAGGCATAAACACTTTTCAAACATAATATAAGTTTTCTAAAAAATTGAACATTTATTAGTTTGACTAACCTTTTCCTAAACTGGGCTGAACACTTCATTTTCTAAGACATACTTTTTTAAAATATGTGAAAATGTTCAATGAATGCTAATTATATTAAAATTTGAAAAATATTGAACATTTTTTATTCTTCGAGCTCTTCTAAAAGTATATGAACATTGTTTTCGAAAATGTACATGTGTTGAAAAAAAACTTTTCACACGTATTAACATAAAATTACACTGTTCCTAATCATTTTTACTAACAAATATTTGCATGAAAAAATGTTTCATGTATGTGGGGCTGTTTTCTATGGGATGAGCCTAGGTCCTTTTTTTTCTAACAGATTTTGGTTGGTGTTTTTCCCAGGTGCATTTTATTTTATTTTATTTCTCTATTTTCACAACAATTCCTGTTTCTTATTTTTATTAGTTTTATCATGGTTTTCCCATTTCTATTTTATTTTTACTTTTAAAGTTATGTTATGTTTCTTTCCTTCTATTTTTTCAAGTTATTTTTTCTATTTTGTTTTTTATTTAAAAATTACTAAAATTGTGAAATTTGATTATTTTAAAAATTGCGCATATTTTTTAGAACTTGTGAATGCTTTTAAAAATGCATGAACATTTTCTAAGAGGTCACCACTCTTAAACCTGTTATTTTTTTAAAAAAAATCACAATCATTTTTTAACTTTTGTGAGCATTGCATCCACTAAATATCAATCAAGTCAAAAATAAGAAAGTGAAGACAATTATTGACCGAAGAATCCTTAAAAGGAAAGAAAAAATATATAAGAACAAACTATAGTAAAAGTAAATGAAAAAACCCAGTGAACCTTTCATGCATAAATATCCCGTGAGATATTTCAAAGAGCATAAAAAATATCCTAAGAAAAAGAAAGAGTATAAAATAAATGAGATTTGTTAAAAGGATTGCCAATTATTTATTAGGAACCCTTATTAAATAACTTAGGTCAATGGCCCCCGGTTTTGACTAATAAAAATCATGAACCTTTTTAATTTCTCACGATTTTTAAAGTTTGCGAACGTTTTCTAAAAACTTTATATTTTTAAAATTTGTGGGCACTTTTCTAGATATACAAAAAAATCAACGTATATTTTTTTTAATTTAAAAAACATGAAGCTGTTTATTCGCTGTTGTGGCCAAGTAACAAGCGGTTTTCTTATCAAGGGTGCGAACAACTAGTTTCCTACCCGGGCAAAGTATCCGGTTTTCTAGCGAGCAAGGAGGTTTCAAAGAGTGGCCCGATAATTAGTATTACTGGCATTATTTTCAGATGTTGGTCAGAAGTCTAGTCAAACTATTTCAAAAAATGTACTCACATTTTCCAAAAATAAAATTGTAAATGCTCACATATTTAAAAAAAATTACGAGCATAAATGTCTTGAATTTTTCAAATCTTCATAAATTTCGCAAAATAGTTAGACTCCTTAAAAGAAGAAACAAGAAAAAAAACTAGGTGTGTAGACCAAAAACAAAAGAAGCCACCTAAAATAGGCAAAAAAAAATATGAAGAAAATTAAATAAAAAATATAACGTTAATGGACCGCGTAAGTGGTCGACCTAAATTACCTACACATGTGAGTCACCCTACACTATGTCACATAGTGATCGCCAATGCTATATCTTGCCTACCGGAGATATAGCTTGTTAACGCCCCTCGCTCCTATCACAGGCCTAGCCCCTTTTCGTCATTTGTCTTCCTTTTCTATTTTTTGTTAGTTGCTAAAAAAAGAATTCCTTTTATTTTTCATTTTGTTAGTTATAGACTTATTTTTTATTATCTGTTGTTTCATTTAATTTTACATTTTTGGGTTTTTGTTCCTTGTCGTGCTCTAGGTTATTTTTCATAATTTATTCTCTTAATTTTTTAATATTTAAACGAACAAACCATTCTTTTTTAAATATTTGAATAAAACTTTGCTAAATATTACTTGAATATTTAATTAAATAGTATGAACACTTTTTAGACAATACTATAAATTTTGAGAATATGTGATATTTTACAATTACAATATTTTTTTATAAAAATGGGTTGAATACTTTATTTAGTTACATGAACTTTTTTAATACTTGTATATGTTAAGTAAATGATATTTATATCCATATCATTTTTAAATGGATTATTTTCATGCTTTGAGCTCTTTTATAATTAAAATATCATACAAGATGTTCTTTATTTGAATAAGAATGTTCACATGTTCGAAAGATATGCCCATGTATATCTAAAATAAAATTATCATATTGTATGAACATTATTTTGAATGAGTTAATCCCTTTCATGATTACATGATCATTGTTTTAAAAGAAGTGAATTTTTGTGGTTAATTATTTAAAATTTCTAATTATACATTTTTTTTCTAAACATTGTGCGAACCTTTTAGAAATTCCATGGAAATTCCTAATACATTGAACACTTTCTAAAATTAGACAACCTGTTACTAAGTGCATTATCACTTTTTAATCTAGACTTGCAACAACTATCAATTCTCATAAACGTCGTTGTTTGTTGGTCAAAAAGTAATAAAAGTGAAAAATGAAAACATGTTAACGAATACAAACCATACGAAAAACACAACCAAATACTCCAGGCTCATTAAATGTGCCAGGTAAAATAATAAACCTCTATAGGAGCTGGACTAGTTATAATAAACACTCGTTAGAAACACAAGAAAAGTGCAAGAGGGCGGGGAGAGAGAGGGAGAGATGAGTTCCCATATATCCGGAGACATGGCGCAATGGAGGAAAAACAATAACCTCTATTCGCATGAATCTGTTCCCTTTCTACATTAAGCTTCTCTCACTTCATATCACGCCAACTTGTACAGACAGCAATGGTGTCCACCCTATATGTTGAGGCATATCTCTCTAGATGTAGTTTTGGTGATTGATGACAACATGTTTGCGGACTAATCGTGTGCTTTGAGCATTTCAGAGATTCATCCTTTGGCACGAGACGATTTCTTTCCCTTTGGAGTGTCATTCAAGACGGTGTAGCTCTTTCGCTTCTATTTTGGTGGACTAGTTCCGTAGGAGTCACCGTACTATCAAGAGGGGGTCCGTTTTGATAAGACTAGGGTGGAATCAACACGTACACATCCTTTTCACACCCTCTGAGCCTTTCCGCTTCAATGGAGAGCTCTTTCCCCCTTCTTTGAGCTTTGTCTGGTCCCAGCGGTAGTACCGCGGTACCCAGCGGTAGTACCGCTTAGGGGTCACAGGCGGCAGTACCGCTCCGCAGCGGTAGTACCGCCGTGGGTCCTCAGCCGTAGTACCGCTGCGGTACCAGGCCCCTACCGCGTCGATTCGAGGGGGTCGATTCTCGTGTCGGATTGTGCGGTACTATGCAGCGGCAGTAGAGCGGCAGTGCCGTTCATGAGCGGTAGTACCGCCCTACCACCGCGGCAGTACCGCTCAGGTCCCTCTCTCTCCTGCCCTCCAAACTGCACGGCAGTACCGCCTGTGGGAGCGGTAGTACCGCTGTGCACAGCGGTAGTGCCGTTGCCTCCTGCGTTAGTACCGCCCTCTGCGGGGCTGTTTTGGGGGTAACGGTTGGATTGTTCCCCCCACTATATAAGGAGGTCTTCTTCCCCAAAGTTGACCTACCTTTCCCCAAAAGCTCCATTGTTGCTCCAAGCTCCATTTTCGCCCGATCTCTCTCCCGAGCCAATCAAACTTGTTGATTTGCTCGGGATTGGTTGAGAAGGCCCCAATCTACACTTCCACCAAGAGAAATTTGATTCCCACCACTAATCCCTAGCGAATCTTGTTACTCTTGGGTGTTTGAGAACCCTAGATGGTTGAGGTCACCGCGGAGCCATAGTCCATTGTGGTGAAGCTTTGTGGTGTTGTTGGGAGCCTCCAATTAAGTTGTGGAGATTGCCCCAACCTTGTTTGTAAAGGTCCGGTCGCCGCCTTCAAGGGCACCAATAGTGGAATCACGTCATCTCGCATTGTGTGAGGGCGTGAGGAGAATACGGTGGCCCTAGTGGCTTCTTGGAGAGCATTGTGCCTCCACACCGCTCCAACGGAGACGTACTTCCCCTCAAAAGGAAGGAACTTCGGTAACACATCCTCGTCTTCACCGGCTCCACTCTTGGTTATCTCGTCCCTTTACTTTCGCAAGCTTACTTGTGTTAAATCCCTTGCTTGCTTGTGTGCTTGTTGTCATTGCATCATATAGGTTCCTCACTTAGTTACATATCTAGACAACCTACTTTGATGCAAAGTTTAAATTGGTAAAGAAAAGCTAAAAATGGTTAGTTGCCTATTCACCCCCCCTCTAGTCAACTATATCGATCCTTTCAATTGGTATCAGAGCCTCGTCTCTTTATTAAGGACTTTACCGTCCGAAGAGTATGGTTGACGTCGTAGACGGTGTGGCGGAGCACTCCGGTGCGAATCCAGTATCGTCTACGGGAGATGGGGGTACCGCGGTCTCTCGTGAGGAATTCAATATGGCGTTGGACACATTGAAAACCTCCATGACGACCGAGGTCGAAAGCATGTTTAATAAATTTCTCGAAGGGCTTAAACTTTCCACCACACCGTTTAAAGTGGGTGATCCCGCTATCAAGGTGACGGATGCTACCTCCGACAAGGGGGAAGCTACTAGCGAGAAAGCTCCTTCTTATAGTGGTAAAAATGGCACCGGCATCTTTGCCCATGTGGAACCTCCACTTGTCTATGGTGGACCGCTTCCTTCCACTCATTTGAATCATGCCGGCCCGGCCCCTAAGATTGAGAAGAATGTGGAATTTGATTCTTGGGTCTATCGTTTTAAGCGTCATTTAAATCATGTGAACACTAACCTTTGGAGAATCATTGAAGAAGGTTTCTATTCGCATGACCAAAGCAACTTCACTCCTAGAGAAGCCGTGGACAATCAATTCAATGAGAATGCTCTCTTCATCATCCAAGAAGCAATCCCACCCGAAGATCTTCCTCATCTCCGGCCCTACTCCTTGGCCAAAGATGCTTGGCACCAAGTGGTTTCCCTCTATCGGGGAAGCGCAAGCATTCAACGCTCCAACTATGAAGCGGTGCAAGATGAAGCCGATGAGTTTGCAATGAAAGAAGATGAAGAACCTTGTGAGCTTTATCGGAGGGTAACCAAACTCGCGGTGTCTCTCCGAGATCATGGAAGTAAGGAGACGGATGACAATTGGATCAAGCGCAAATTCGTCAAGGCAATGATGCCCTACCACAAAGCCATGTCCTCCGTCATTCGTCAAAGGCCGGACTTCCACACCTTGTCCTCAAGTGATGTGTTGGATGAGTTCGTTGCTATGAGCATCTTGGACAAGACCGCCGACAATGCGATACTTCGCTCTCAAAGAGTAAAGAAGCCCAACCTTGCTCTAAGGGCCAAGGTTAGTATGGAGGAAGAGGATGAAGAGGAAGAAGAGGAGAGCAACCTCGAAGATACGAAGTATACCTATCATGAACACATGGCCCTTGCTTCAAGGCAATTTTGGAGCAAGAAGAACTCAAGGCCCAACTTCAACAAGAACAATTCAAGTGGCGCAAAGGGCAAGCAACGAGTGATGACTTGCTTCAATTGTGGCAATGTGAGCCACTTTTTTGCGGAGTGCCCTTATGAGAAGAGGGAAGACAATGGTGGCAAGCTCATCCGAAAGGACAAGGCCAAGTCTTTCTCCAACAAAAGCAACTTCACCAAGAAGACTCCTCCCAAGGCTTTGGTGGTACAAGAAGAGTACAATGAGGATGATGATGATGAAGATGGTGAGTCAATTGCCATGGCCTCCGTTGCCATTGCGACGACTCCACGGGTGTCTCTCTTCGACTCACCCAATGAGAGCATCACCGCCAAGTGCCTCATGGCTAAAGCCACCAACAAGGTAACCCCCAACATCAAAACTACCATCATTAATCATCCTTCTTTGACGGATAGCATTGATGAACATGAGAGAACAAATGTGGAGGAGAATGAGTTTGAGACCATTATGAGTAAACTCAAGGGTAAATCCAAGAAGCACTTCGCTGCTCTCTTGGAACAGCTTGGTGAAGCCAATGACATGATCGAGGTTCACGAAGATACCATCTCTAGGATGGAGGGGCATAGTCGTGACTATGCCGATGAGATCTCGGATCTTTCCAATGCTCTTGAGGAAGAGCATGGTCTTTGTTTGGCTCTTTAGGAGTCACACAATGATGATCATGCTAAGTTAAAGAAAGATCTTGATCATGCTCTTGTTGTTTCTCGTGTGCTAAACTCTGAGAAGGCAAAGCTTGGGGTTGATCTAGCTAGACTCAAAGAGGAGTTTGACATTCTCGACAAGGCTCACAAAGTCTTGAAGGGTGTTCATGCTAGCCTCAAGGAGTCTCATGATCAACTTCAAGTGAAGCTAACCAAGGAGAAAGCCACCTTTCCTCATATGGTGTTAATTGATAATGCAAATGCTACTAACCCTTGTGAGCATGTGCATCTTGTTGAGGAGAATGTTAAGTTGAAGGAGCAACTTGAGAAAGGCCTTGTGTCATGCATACAAGGTGAGAAGAACCTCAACGACCTTTTAAGCAATCAAAAGGAAGTTGTAGCCAAGGAGGGGATTGGGTTCGCACCCAAGCCCAAGAACAAGAAGAAGGATGACAAGACCAAACGACCTCCTCCTCTCAAGCAAAATTTTGTGAAGGAGGGAGAGGGTACTTCCAAGGAGAAGAAGAACAATGCGAAGGGTGGCGGTGTCAATAAGGGCAATGCCACCCCTCCCAACAAAGCCGTCGACTTTAACCCTTCTTTTGTGTTATGCCGTGCTAGTGATGGGCATGTTTATGCCAAATTTGTTGGTTCTCGTCATGAGTATATTGAATGGTCTATTTGGGTTCCTAAGACCCTTGTTACTAACATCAAAGGACCCATTACAAAATGGGTACCTAAAACCAAGCATTGATCTCTTGTAGGTGTTTGCTTCCGGTGGGGGATCATGGTTGCTCGATAGTGGAGCTACAAATCATATGACCGGAAGCAAGGACTTGGTGGTGGACGTGCACAAGATTTCATCTATGCCCACCAATGTCGAGTGGGGTGATGCCTCGTCTTCTAAGGTATTGGGACTTGGCAAGGTTGTCATTTCTCATGATCTCGGGATCGAGAAAGTCATGCTTGTTGAGTCCCTTGCATAGAATTTACTTTCCGTTCGTCAACTTGCAATCATGGGCTTTGCCACTTTCTTTGATATATATATCATGGTCCTCTTGTGGAGCAAGACTCTTAAAGTAGCCTTTGTTGGGCATGTCGAGAACGGTCTATATATGATTAACTTTTCGGAGCGACCCACTAAGACCACGACATGCCTAATGGCTAAAGTTGACGTGGGATGGCTTTGGCATTGCCGTTTAGCCCATGTCAATATGAGATCTTTGCAAAGTCTTCTCAAGGGGTACCATGTCCGTGGACTAACGAATGTTAGTTTTGCTAAAGATCGTGCTTGCAGTGCTTGTATCAAAGGAAAGCTACATGAGAACGCTCACCCTCCCACGACTATCATTTACTCGAAGAGGCCTTTGGAGCTCCTTCATTTGGATCTCTTTGGGCCTCCATCCTTTGATAGTCTTGGGGGTAGGAAGTATTGCTTGGTGATTGTGGATGACTATTCAAGATACACTTGGGTGTACTTCTTCAAGAGGAAGAGCGAGACCCAACAAACCGTCATTGACTTTGCAAATGAAGCCCAACGTCAACACAATGCAAAGATCTTGACTATAAGAAGTGACAACGGCACCGAGTTCAAGAACTACACATTGGATGAGTTTCTTAGTGATGAGGGGATCAAGTATCAATATTCCGCACCATACACCCCTCAACAAAATGGTGTAGCGGAGAGTAAGAACCGGACGTTGATGGATGCGGCAAGGACCATGATGGCAGAGTTCAAGTCTCCCTACAACTTTTGGGCCGAAGCCATCAACACTACGTGTCATGCATCTAACCATCTCTACCTCCGCAAAGGCTTGAACAAGACTCCATATGAGATACTCACCGGCAACAAGCCCAATCTCAAGTACTTCCGGGTGTTCGGGTGTAAGTGTTTCATTCTCAAGAAAGGTGTCTGTTTGTCTAAATTTGAGGCTAGAGCTTATGAGGGCATATTTGTTGGTTATGCTACAAACTCTCATGCTTACCGTGTTCTCAATAAGTCCACGGGACTTATTGAGGAAACGTGTAACGTGGAGTTTGATGAGAATAACGGCTCCCAAGTGGAGCAAAGTGGTACTTGTGATGTAGGTGATGAAATTCCTCCCCAAGCCATAAGAAGAATGGGTGTTGGTCATATCCTACCCATTGAGGAACCCCTTGTGGCTGAAGGAGAAGGACAATGTTCCACTCGAGTGGAACCATCACCAACCCAAGACCCACACGCTTCCGAAGAACATAGTGAAGGCCCTCAACCAAATGAACAAGATCAAGGGCAAGATCACCCTCAAGATGGTGGTGAACCACCACATGATGCCCAAGGTCAAGTTCTCACCACTGAGCAAGTCCAAGATCAAGAGCAAGCTCAAGATCAAGAACAAGCTCAAGACGGCGCTCAAGATGATCAAATTTCCTCTCCTCATCTCACTTCCGAGGAGGAATTGGAGCGTCGTGCCGCCAAGATTGCTTCCAAGCTCACCACCAAAGGGCACATCATGGAGAATGTGCTTGGAAGCTTAACAAAGGGGGTAACACTCGTAGACAATTAGCAAACTATTGTGAACATCATGCGTTTGTCTCTTGTGTGGAACCCCAAAAGGTTCATGAAGCGCTCGAGGATCCGGATTGGCTTAATGCAATGCATGAAGAACTTAACAACTTCGAACACAACAAGGTGTGGAGATTGGTGCCAAGGCCAACGGGGAACCATAATGTCATTGGGACCAAGTGGATATTCAAAAACAAGCAAGATGCTCATGGAACTATCATTCACAACAAAGCTCGTTTGGTGGCACAAGGCTACTCCCAAGTCGAGGGTATCGACTACGGTGAAACCTTTGCTCCCGTTGCTCGCCTTGAGTCCATTCGCATGCTAATTGCCTATGCTTCTCATCATAACTTTAAGTTGCAACAAATGGATGTGAAGAGTGCTTTTCTTAATGGTCCCATTAATGAGTTGGTCTATGTCAAACAACCCCCCGGGTTCGAGGATCCCTACTTCCCGGATCATGTGTATCAACTCGATAAGGCACTCTATGGCCTTAAACAAGCCCCACGTGCGTGGTATGACCACCTTACCGAGTTGTTACAAGATCGTGGTTTTGAAGTTGGGCTAATCGACCCCACTCTTTTTACTAAGAAGGTCAAAGGGGAGTTGTTTGTGTGCCAACTATATGTTGATGATATTATCTTTGGTTCCCCTAACAAAGCTTTCAATAAGGAATTTGCCACTCTCATGACCTCAAAGTTCAAGATGTCTTCCATGGGAGAGTTGAAGTTCTTCCTCGGGTTTGAAGTGAAGCAAAGAAGATAAGGAACCTTCATCAACCAAGCTAAATATACTCAAGACATGCTTAAGAGATTCAAGCTAAATGATGTCAAGCCGGCTTCCACTCCAATGCCCACCAAGTGCCAACTTGACATTGATCCCAATGGTAAAGCGGTGGATCAAAAGGTATATCGCTCCATGATTGGCTCCTTGCTTTACCTTTGTGCATCTAGACCGGATATTATGTTGAGTGTGGGAATTTGTGCACGGTTTCAAGCCGCACATAAGGAAAGCCACTTTGTGGCGGTCAAGCGAATCTTTCGATATTTGGCTCATACCCCAAACTTTGGCTTATGGTACCCCAGAGGAGCAAACTTCAAGCTTGTAGGATATTCGGACTCCGATTGGGAGGGAGACAAAGTGGATAGGAAGTCCACTTACAGAGGGTGCCAATTCCTTGGTTGCTCTTTGGTGAGTTGGTCTTCCAAGAAGCAAAGTTGTGTGTCTCTCTCGTCCACCGAAGCTGAGTATGTGGCGGCCGGTAGTTGTTGTGCACAACTCTTATGGATGAGGCAAACTTTAAAGGATTACGGTGTCATTTGTGACAAAGTGCCTCTTTGGTGTGACAATGAAAGTGCCATCAAGATTTCTCTCAACCCGGTGCAACACTTCAAGACGAAGCATATTGAGATTCGGTATCACTTCATCCGGGATCATATTAGGCGAGGGGAGATCGAGCTCAACTATGTCAACACTCATGATAACCTTGCAGATATTTTCACAAAGCCTTTGGATGAAGCAAGATTTCGCGAGTTAAGGCATGAGCTAAATATCATTGATTCGAGCAATGTTGCTTGAACACTTGCACTCCCCACCATACTCAACTTGTTATCTTGTTTAGGTGTAGGCATGGATATAGGGGGAGTGTTGTTCTCTCAATGAACTCTCCCTCCCCCCATTATGCATAAATTGATCAACTCTTTCACATTAGCCATTTTTTATGGTACTTGTGCTTCAAAGACGAGTTTTGGTCATGGGCCCAAGGATAATTCTTCGCGGTGCCGTACCAATTGACTCAAACATAGATGGCTCCGGCCACCACCCTCTCCTTGGAGAGGTTGTGTCTTGTGGTTGGTCCTCGTTGTCTCTTGCCTTTCTTTCTCTCTGCCTCGTCTTAGTATCCTCCTCTTGCCGTTTGTTTTTTCGGTTCCTTTTGAGCCAAGCCTTCTTGTCTAGTAGTTGCGTCTCGCTGGGCGGTACTACCGCTGGTGGTGCGCGGTACTACTGCTTATGTTGACAAGCGGTACTACCGCCCACCCGAGCGGTACTACCGTTGGGGGCGGGACCAGGGGGTTATGTCGGGGAAAGGGAGGTTTCGTCTCTCCCATACCCATTCGCACCGCCCCCTCGTTCCTCTTCTTCTTCTCTCCAGCGTCGCCTCGCCGCGGGAGGGCTCCGGTGGGCCGCCGTCTCCGGGCCATCCCTCTCCATTCCCTTTGGTAGAGTCGATCCCCACCCCGTCCTCTTGCCATGGATGCCGGTATTGCCCCCGTTCCTCCTCTCTTTTTGTCTAGTTCTCAGATCTAGTGTCTTTGGGGCAATGGTGGTTGCATCTCTTGATTTTTGGCTAAATCTCGGCTTGAGTAGTTTGGAGAAGGCGTCTAGACTGTGTGGATTAAGTTTTGGTAGGAGTATTTTTGAATTTGGCAGTCCGGTAGTGCCGGATCTCACCACGGCAGTAGGAACCGCCGTTTCCCAGTCTTGAGCAGTACTACCGCTCCCACTTGAGCGGTACTACCGCTTGTGCGGTACTGCTGCCTATGGCCAGCGGTACTACCGCTGCTTGCCCGATTCCATCATTTTCCTACCACTGTTTGATCCATGTTGTTTTGTTTGGAGGCTTATGCTCTTTTCTTTCGTGTTGGTTCTTCTGTTCGTGTGTTTGGTTCCAGGTGATGAACATCCTGAGCAGCAAGTCCGCCGTGTCAACCCCGGACGTGCAACATCAAAGCGCTACCGCACCTCTGAGTCAGCAGGTGCTTCCTCAAGTGCGCCACCTCCGCCTCAACTCCAGAAGAAACTTGCCAACAGGCCGAAGCCAAGGGGCAAGACTGTGACTAAGTTGACTGCCAAGGAGTTCTGGGAAGGATTGGATTGTTCCCCCACTATATAAGGAGGTCTTCCTCCCCAAAGTTGACCTACCTCTTCCCCAAAAGCTCCATTGTTGCTCCAAGCTCCATTTTCGCCCGATCTCTCTCCCTAGCCAATCAAACTTGTTGATTTGCTCGGGATTGGTTGAGAAGGCCCCGATCTACACTTCCATCAAGAGAAATTTGATTCCCCCCACTAATCCCTAGCGGATCTTGTTACTCTTGGGTGTTTGAGCACCCTAGAAGGTTGAGGTCACCGCGGAGCCATAGTCCATTGTGGTGAAGCTTTATGGTGTTGTTGGGAGCCTCCAATTAAGTTGTGGAGATTGCCCCAACCTTGTTTGTAAAGGTCCGGTCGCCGCCTTCAAGGGCACCAATAGTGGAATCACGGCATCTCGCATTGTGTGAGGGCGTGAGGAGAATACGGTGGCCCTAGTGGCTTCTTGGGGAGCATTGTGGCTCCACACCGCTCCAACGGAGACGTACTTCCCCTCAAAAGGAAGGAACTTCGGTAACACATCCTCGTCTTCACCGGCTCCACTCTTGGTTATCTCGTCCCTTTACTTTCGCAAGCTTACTTGTGTTAAATCCCTTGCTTGCTTGTGTGCTTGTTGTCATTGCATCATATAGGTTGCTCACTTAGTTGCATATCTAGACAACCTACTTTGATGCAAAGTTTAAATTGATAAAGAAAAGCTAAAAATTGTTAGTTGCCTATTCACCCCCCCCTCTAGTCAACTATATCGATCCTTTCACTATAGATAAACGAGATTCTTCTTAACTATGAAAAGGCACATGCGCTTCGTGCACCAATCTGTCGGGCATGCACACCACAAATATATAGAAAAACATGTAGATAACGAAAATAACATGTCAAAGTATAAAGTCCTTAATGCACGTCATAGTATGTTTCCATTTTTTTAAATGTTACAAATTTTTCTATAAATAAAAGAGAATAGCATAGAAAAATATAAAAAATAGAATAATAAAGCAACAAATTAAATATGGAAAATAAATAAAACCATATGTAAAGAAAAATATAGTAAATTAAGGAAAAGAAAGATACATAAAAGGAAAAGAAAAACGAGAAAACGCTCACAACACAACACACAAAGGATGCAGCTAGGCCATGCCGAAAATGGCCCACGTAAACCGCAAATAGCAAACACAAACTACTAAACCCATGCATGGCCACGGTGGTAAATCTTAGTTGAAACCCGTTAGCGTCAACTGTCGAGCCTACGCTCGCAGGCGAGGTGCATTGGGCCCGCCCAGTTTGGGCCATCGCCGCTCTTTTTTCTTCGAAATCAAGGTACCCCCTTCAAAGGTCACATTCAACTCCTCTTGTGTTGACAAGTGGCGCACTGCATGTGTGACACTTATCGCAACCTATAAGTTTTGTGCTTTTTTCACTCATTTATTTTTTAAATGTTTTATCTCTTGACCCATTTGTCAAAATCTTAAACCGCTTTCATTGTTGTGTTTCTCGCATTGAGAAAATCAGAAATACAAAAATACAAAAAATAGGAAAAACGGAAGCCGAAAAAAATGACCCCTCCCCCCAAACCAGAAACCATAGCACATTTGTCTTTTCACTTTTTTGTGAAGCACGTTTCACTTTCTCACCTTATGCGTCACCGTGAATCTCAACGGTGGTTTTTCACATGGTGTGCTTCACATGAGTAAAATTAGAAAAACTACAAAGAATTAAAAAAAATCATGAGGACATAGAAAAAACAAGCAAAGTCTAAAAACAAAGTGCAAGAAAAACAAAACAAAAACATGCTCCCATAGGGTGAGCCCAGTATGCAACACATGGCATGCTGGGTCTCCCCGAAAGGAGTACTTGTCAGTTAGTTATTTCTTTTTTTCTGCTTGTGGTTTTTGTTTCCATTTTTTCTTTTCTTTATTGCTTATTTATTTATTTATTTATTTTCATTCTCGGTTTTAATTTTCATTTTTGGTTATTATTCTGTTTTATTCCGGTTTCTTCACTTATAACTATTTTTATAGTCCTTTGTAATGTAAACTTTTTCTTATGTATGATGAACTAGTTAATATAGGGTGAACTTTTTTATATATTTAGCTAACCTTTTTCAATGTATGGTGTGTATATAACAATATATAT
>NC_057811.1:355771715-355823350 GCF_018294505.1 Triticum aestivum | reverse complement strand
TACCCTAGCGCTTAAAAAAAGATGGGCTTTCCCATTTTTCTCAGTTCACCATGTTTTAAAACCATTTTTTGTTTGGTTTTTCACATTGTTTTTTTAATTATTTGTTGTTCTATTTCTTCTTATTCAGGTTTCCATCTACGTCTTTTCTTCAAATTCTTAACCCATGAACTTTTTAAAAATTTGTAAACTTTACAGATTTTTTTTTTGAAAAGGGGGGACTCCCTGGCCTCTGCATCAGAACGATGCATACGACCACCTTTATAGAAAAATAAAGAGGTTCAACAAGGTCTTACAGTCTGAAATCAAAGTAAAGGCAAGCTCACGGAGAGCCACAACGCTAAACACAAATGCCAAGAGGCCACAACCGGCTAGCATAACAAAGATAGGTAAACTAATCGCATATCCTATTACATGACCGCCAGCCAAACCGGTTGAAGATATCTCGAGCTACCATCTCCCAGTGGATAGATCTAGTAACCAAACGCTCCCTGGCCTCCGTCGGAGTGAGTAACGACCACATACGGATCAACGCAGTGGCACGGAAAATAACCTGCAAAAAATAAATATTTGTTGTTCTGTTAAAAGCCAAATCATTTATGCAGTTCCAAATTGCCCACAACAAAGCACATACTCCTACGCGAATGTGTCTAGCTGTTTCAGACTCTATCCAAACAAGCCACGTTCCAAATAACGTACTGACAGAATTCGGAAGAGAAATGTTAAAGGCAATGTGCACCGTGTGCCACAACACTTTGGCCAACGGGCAATCAAAGAATAAGTGCTTGATAGTTTCATCCCGATCACAGAAACTACACCTATTAGATCCTGTCCAGTTGCGCTTTACCAAGTTATCCTTTGTTAGAATGACTTGTTTATGTACAAACCACATAAACACTTTAATTTTCAAAGGAACTTTGACTTTCCAAACATATTTGGAACTAGGAATGGCACTAGAGTTAATGACATCTATATACATCGATTTAACTTGAACTCTCCAGACCTAGTAAGTTTCCAGCACAACTAATCGGACTGATGAGATAGCTGAACCTCCATCAGTCTACTCACCAAATGGAGCCACGCTTCCCACCGGTTGCCAACAAGCGTCCTCCTAAACTGAATATTAAGGGGAATGGACTGCAAAATCGTTGCAACAAAAGCATCACGTCGTTGAACAATATTATACAGGGACCGATACTGAAGCGCCAGCGGCGTTTCACCAAGCCAAGTATCCTCTCAGAAGCGAATGGTGGTGCCATTACCGACTATAAACTTTGTCCTATTAAATAAGGCTGCTTTGACTCTCATAAGTCCCTTCCAAAAAGGCGAGTCAGTCGGTCTCACTGTCACCTCGGACAAAGTCTTGGACTGCAGATACTTACTACGTAGAATCTGCGCCCACGTGGCCTCAGTCTCAATTGATAATTTATACAGCCACTTACTGAGAAGACATCTGTTTTTGACTTCAAGATTCTCAATACCAAGGCCCCCCTGGTCCTTTGGTCGACAGATGATATCCCATTTGGCAAGTCTGTATTTTCTCTTTAGTTCATCACTTTGCCAGAAGAATCGGGATCGATAGAAGTCCAGCCTTTTCCTAACACCAACTGGGACTTCGAAAAAAGATAAGAGAAACATTGGCATACTCGTGAGCACCGAATTAATCAGAATCAATCGGCCTCCATAGGACATGAGTATGCCCTTCCAGCAACTCAGTTTCTTCTCGATCCTATCCTCGATACACTTCCATTCTCTGTTTGTCAGCTTACGATGGTGAATGGGTATACCTAAGTATGAGAAAGGTAATGTCCCCAATTCACATCCAAACAATTGCCTATAAGCCTCTTGTTCCTCCTTGGCTCTACCAAAACAGAACAACTCGCTTTTATGAAAGTTAATCTTCAATCCGGTCAATTGTTCAAATAAGCATAACACCAGCTTCATATTTCTCGCTTTTGCCAAGTCGTGCTCCATAAAGATGATCGTATCATCAGCGTACTGCAGGATTGACACACCTCCATCAACTAGATGAGGCACCAAGCCACCCACCTGACCGGCCTCCTTTGCCCTGCCTATGAGAATTGCCAACATATCAACCACAATGTTGAACAGAATAGGAGACATTGGATCACCTTGTCTCAGGCCCTTGTGTGTCTGGAAATAATGACCTATGTCATCATTCACTTTAATTCCAACACTCCCTTTTTGTGTGAAAGATTGTACATGGCGTCGCCAGGCTTCATCAAAACCCTTCATGCGTAAGGCCTGTTGAAGGAAAGGCCATTTGACTTTATCGTACGCTTTCTCGAAATCCACCTTGAAAACAACTCCATCTAGTTTTTTCGTGTGGATCTCGTGGAGCATTTCATGAAGGACCACAACCCCTTCTAGGATGTTCCTGTCCGGCATGAAAGCAGTTTGGGTATGTTGTGCCACAGAATGCGCAATCTGCGTGAGCCTATTAGTCCTGACCTTGGTAAATTTTTTGAAACTAACATTAAGAAGACAGATGGGCCTGAATTGCTCAATTCTCACAGCCTCTGTTTTCTTAGGAAGCAGGGTTATCATTCCAAAATTTAGTTGAAAAGGCTGAAGGTGTCCAGTGAATAAATCATGGAACAACGGCAACAAATCCCCCTTAATAATATGCCAGCACTTCTTATAGAACTCGACCGGGAATCCATCCGGGCCGGGAGCCTTATTGTTTTTCATCTGCGATATGGCCTCAAACACCTCTTTCTCAGAAAAAGGAGCATCCAGAATATCATTCTCAACAGCAGTAAGTTGATGAACATCCTCAATCCTAGACTCATCCAGAGAAACACAGTTATCCTCTGGAGGCCCAAACAACTGCTTGTAATACTCGGCAATGTATAATTTTAGGTTCTCCTGTCCTAAAATCGTTCCTTCATCTTGTTCAAGCTGAAAGATCCTCAGCTCTTATGTTTACGGGAAAGTCATGCTAGTTTATTAATACTAGATGACACTTAATCATGCACTAATAGCTTAGGAATAAATTTAGGGCGTGTATCCAAGAAAATAGATGGTGGATTAACATGAGCCGGGCCAACCATGTTTGATTGTCTATTGCAATGTTTGACAAAGATCTTACCAGAATATTTCAACAAAGTCAAGCATTCATCCATCTGCACAATCAGTTGGTTATAGCCCAGAAGACTAGCCAAGTCTTCCTGGAGAGCGGCATCTTTTGGAGCGACTGCATCAGCTACATGTTCAAGTCTTACATTCGCTGCACTGCTGATCACCCTGTGATCACGAACTCCCGCCCAAGAAGCACCCGAATTATCATCCTCCATGAATGTTGCGTCCATGTAAAATATTTGTTGCCTACCTATTGGTTTTCTCCAGCCCTTAATACAAGGGCCAGGCACGGAATCTCCCGTCGCACAGACAAAATTCATGGCTAGTGCTTGGATAGCCAACGTGGTTCGATTTGGAGTTTGCACGAGTTCTTCACGAACTATCTGCCGTCTCTGCCACCATATGTACATGAGAATATCACATGTACCAACATGAAACAGCAATAACTTCCGTCATATTACTGGATCCATGTAGAGGGTGATACTTACTCTCATGCAGTGGCGAATCTACCAGCCAGGCTTCGATAGGCTCGAGCCTACCCTCCAAACTCACAAATTTTTATACTACTACTAGTGTCCTCACCGTGCTGTTGGAGATGTCCATCATTTGTACTCTGCCTACGTGCATTGTACCGGTTTGTCTTCCCCATGCTCGCTAATAACTTCTTTACACGGTCACCTAAAAAAAGCTTCCCTTTGCACAGTCCATCACGAGCTGCTCGCCGCCCGGGTGCTCCCCATGTCAGATACATATCTCTACAACCCATGATCACTGGCAGACTGAGAGGCTTGATAAACATACACGCCTTCGTCATGTCAACTCATTAGCTCCTAGCTTCCTTTTGGTAAAAAAAGATTTATTTAGTTTAAGATATGTTGGATGAATGAAAGTTATTTCCCCGTCTCGTAACATACTGCATATCTTCTAACATACTGCATATCTTCTACTCCTGTAAAAGACTCATTTGGTAATGATGGTGTGTCTGCTATCTTTCATTTTTTACCATTAAATCTGGATTTAACGACTGTGATGTAAGTTGTTGTATTTTTGTAAAAATATCCCACTTCTCTAGTTCAATTTACAGAAAATTTCAGTTTATTTACACAAAAGATTAGGAGATAATCG
The DNA here is from genome assembly GCF_018294505.1 of Triticum aestivum. NCBI lineage: Eukaryota > Viridiplantae > Streptophyta > Magnoliopsida > Poales > Poaceae > Triticum > Triticum aestivum. Next base: position 355,819,126 of record NC_057811.1, on the reverse strand, counting down.
ATTTTTTTCTTAAAAAAGTTCAATTTTTTCAGCGTAAATTTTGAGCCCACCCTCCATTTTCTTTCTAGATTCGTCACTACTCTCATGCTCTCGCTCGGCAAATGGGGCATTGAGCAATATTCTGTAATGTGATGATTTGCCAACACACAAGGACATGGGACAGGAAGAATCATCACAAGAATATTTTTATTTTCCCCTAAAAAGTTGAAATTCCATAAACCCTTTCAAATTCTACAGTATAATGTAACATCAAGCAGATACAAAGCATGATAAGAGACACATGATCTCTGCATATAACAATGATGCATGGAGAAAAGCATGATTTGAAGGCCTCTACATAGTAATGATCTTCCCACTCCCTGTAGTAGGAAGAACACATGGAGAAAACCGCAGGGATTTCTCATGCTTACTAAAGAAAATTGTAATCCTTGCGACAACATAATTCGCCATAAAAAAAGTTTGATTTGTCATGCAAAAAGATCTGACATTCGATTTCTAGCCAAATCCATAATTGTTACATGCGACCCCGCGATGTTCTATTTTTATTTCTTTGCAAACTAACCAGCCGGGCTGATAGAAATCAGCCACTTGCCTCGTCTTTGATCCTTGGTATCTGGCCTAACCCTAGAACCGTACAGAACGGAGCCTTTCCGTGCCATACATGTCCATGTCAGCGACAGTGGCACCCTAATCGTTAGGAATTGGAGCTTATGTTTGGCAAGTCATCAAAGGACAGACAGCACCACATGACCCAAGCAGGCCAGCGCGTACAATAATGTCGATGTGTCTTTGTCTTGGTCGGAATAACCTGCTAAGTCAACCTAGGTTGACACCTACGAGTAGCATGCATGCATGGTCCTCCTCTAGTCCTCTGAAAGTCTGAAGTGCCAACTGCTTGAAAACCTACAACACGTACGCACAACCGTCAACTTCTCTGTCCTTACCGCTGTGCTCTAGCCACTCGGGGTTTACAATTCCAGTCACTATTAGACCAAATCACGTACAGTAGTGCCACTATCCAGGCCATTTGATAGGATTGTCAACGGGGCAGATGAGCAACGACAAGGTTTGCGCTTGACTTGAGACAAGATTAGCAGGCAGACCACAAATTAATCAGAGAAGCCTCCAAGTCTGTGCGACCTAACTACTACATTCACGTCCACATCAGTGTTCACCTCCAATTCTTGGAGCCATCGCATACTCTACCAGCTAGTAGTAATCAGTAGGAGTAGTACGCACAGTGGTACGTCCATGGGGCCGATTCATTCATTAATCTGGCATTCTGCCCTAGCGCGTGGGCATAATACAGTACTCCCACCATGCTTTTAGCATACGTTTATCTGCCTGCCTTTTTGGCTGGCGCGCTTGTCTGAACATTATTAACATACGTTTGGTCCGTTTAGCATGATCATTTGGGCTGTGGTGTGGAACTGCGAAGGAGCAAGCCAGGTAGCCAGCCTCACGGGCAGGCCCACCGTCCACTGAGATTTGGGGCTGATGCGTACGTCCGGCGATGGCGATGCTTCTCTTGTTTTGTCTCCTTTGGCTGCGCCTTTGCATGCTCCACAAGTTAGTGGTGTTATTTGCCTGTCATTAGTCGCTTCCCGGGAGAAAAAATAATATCATTTCTTCATGCTGCACAGGGGAAAGCAACGCGTATATTTCCATTGTATCCGCGTGAATACGACGGTTTCCTGTGGAATTCATAGGCACGGAACATGATGTACACGCGGACATTTCTAGAGCCTCAGTTTTCGCCGTTGCCTGTGTAGATTAAGCAGTAGAGCAGTCACATAGTGGCACTCATGAGAATGTTTGAGTACATGCTACAGGAGTTAGTTTAAGCTTTAAATCACTTAGTAATGATGGACGATGATAAATCTACGGGGATGATGCATGATGGTCCGAGTATGCGTGTTTGGTGAGATATGCGGGGGATTTGATTGACATGCTGCATCATTCGCTTGATGCACCTGAGGACTAAGTTTGCTAGTCCACACGTAGTGGAGGTATGTTTCAACAAAAACCAAAGGTAGTGGAGATGGTGAGGGGGAAATTGACAGGCAAGACTAAGTTTCAACCAAATTTCATTGTCACCCTATACCTATAGTATAGCAACGGTAATGTTAAAATACGGAGTGGGTTCCCGTTCGTCCCATGGAAGTTTCATGGTGAGAAAATGCACGTCATCGTCTCTTTGTTGACGTGACACTGGTGCACCGCCAGTTTATTATTATTTAATAATAGAGAAAAAAGATGCAGCATGGGAATACAAGCATGGTTCAGTGGATATGCACACAACTGGCCAAGTGGTACCGCTACCTTTACAAATTCCACATGATGAAAGTTCACGTCGATATTCGTGGCCATGAGCCCATGATGCTTTTATTTAGAAGAAAAGGGCAGCCCGCCCCAGTTCCATTTCCTTTGAAAATGAAACTCACAGAGTACATCATTATTACAGACCGCGGGAGGAGATTGAGTATCCCTCCGGCATCAACTTTTGCAGAGAAAAACAGAAACATGACCTAGGCAACAAAGCTCCAGTCTTGACATAATACAAGCTAAACATAGACCAGCTACTTGCAACTTCCTTCTTAGTGCACAACAAGATGAGACATGAGGCCATATCAACTCTCCAGGAACACGCTCTCCTCCATGCCCATCCAGCCACCCAACCTTTGTAAGGAGTACAGCCACCAGAGCCCGTTCTTCTTCATCCTGGCTCTGGCCAGAGCAGCAGCGGTGGTTTTCTTGCCGCCTCCCATATAGCCGCAGTGAACATCTCCACGCGCTCTCTTGCATTTAATTTGCAGAGGATCTTTCAGGAGTCGCAATACCCTGCAATTTTTCCCAGCACCACCTGCACACCCATCCATGTGTGTTATTAAAACACATGTCATTACTGCACCTCCAGATAGCCCAGAGAACAGCTGAAATGACAATATTCTCAGCTTGTAGTTTTTTATCTTGCCCCCACATTTCTGCTACCCTACTCAGCATAGGTAAAGGGAAGCAGTCTATGATGGAGTGAATGTTTCTCCATATTTCCAGAGCTACAACACACTCAAAGAACAAATGGTTGATATTTTCACCTTCAGAGCAGAACAAGCAGGACAAGTCATCTAAATGTTGTCTCTTACTGAGATTATCCCTCACTAACATCTTATTATGAGCTAGCAACCACAAAAAGATATGGATGTTAGGAGGGACATAAATTTTCCACATATCAGGTACATGAACTTGGCTAATGCCCCTAAAATTGACCATGGCATACATAGATCTAACTGAATAGATACCATTGGATTCTAGTTTCCAGATTAAAGCATCATCTTCATCACTAAGAACAGTAGATTGCACAATGCTTAACAAGTCATACCAAAGAAGAAGCAACCTGTTGTCCACACATCTCCTAAATGTGATTTTAAGGTTAACCCCATCCCACAGATCAGCCACAGTCTGATTATGTTCATTAGCTATAATATATAATTCCCAGAATTGGATGGCCAGGCTACAAGACCCAAACCAGTGATCCTCCCAAAATTTGACTCTCTTCCCATTGCCCACTTTCCACTGATATCCATGCTTAGCTGCTTTAGCAGCCCACGGGACCCCTTTCCAAAAAGGGGATGTGTTAATATCAGGGCAAGAGAAAATATTAGGATTATTAGCTCTATATTTAGAGTCAATTATCTGTTTCCAAATCTTACTACCACCAGTATGAAATTTATAAACCCAGGATGCTAGTAGGCTCAGATTCATCTCAGCAATTTTTGGAACCCCCAGGGCCCCATATTGCTTTTTCTGATTTACCAGCCCCCAATTGGCAAGGTGATACCTATGGTGCCCCTCATAGTTGTCCCAAAAACAATGAGCCATCTGGGAGTTGATCAAATTAATGGCCCACTTGGGGAATTTGATCATGCACATTAGATAAGTGGGTATGCTAGCTAGACATGATTGCACTAACACCAACTTCTTCTCATAACCTAGCAATCTACCTTTCCAACCAGCAGCTCTTTTCAGAACCTTATCAACCACAGGCTATATATCTTCTCTCCTGAGCTTGGTGTAATGAAGAGGGAAACCCAGGTATTTTAAAGAGAAATATCCTAATCCACATGACAAGGCTTGAGCTACCTTATGAGCATCATCCTTTTGGACATGGATAGGAATCAAATCACATTTGTGGAAATGAATTCTAAGCCCAGACATATGCTCAAAACAAGAAAGAAGCCATTTCAGGTTTTTGGCTGAGATCAGGTTGTTATCAAGAAAAAGGAGGGTATCATCTGCATATTGCAGACTTGTCACCCCTTGAGGGAAGACATTAGTCATAAACCCTGTTAGTAAGTTATTCCTAGTTGCTTTATTAAGCATTCTACTAAAAATATCAGCCACCAAGTTGAAAAGCATGGGGGAGGCAGGATCACCTTGTCTCACCCCTTTAAAGGTCTCAAAAAAATCACTGTTGCAGTCATTAATCCTAACTCCCACTGAACCTTTGTATAAAATGGACTTAACTCTCTCCATCCACTTGGGGCTAAAACCCCTTTGATACATAGTTTTCAGAAGGAACTCTTTGCTAACTCTATCATAGGCCTTCTCATAATCCAATTTAAAAACAAAACCTTCTTTATCATGAGTCACAGCATCATGAACATGAGCTGTTACCACACTCTCCACAATAAATCTGCCTTTAATAAAAGCAGTTTGGTTTTGGGAGATAATCTCATCTCCAATATCACCTAGTTGGTTGGCCACACACTTAGCAGAATTTTTAAAGCTACAATTGGACAAAGCAATGGGCCTAAATTTTTGAATAGTGTCAGCCCCAGGTTACTTTGGAATGAGTGTTAACAAAGAGAAATTTAATCTAAATAGATCTAAGGAATTATTATTCCAGGCATCCACCATCAACATAAAATCTTCTTTAATGGTAGACCAGAAGTGTTGATAGAAGAGGAAGGGAAACCCATCAGGGCCAGGTGCCCCTTCAGCATAAGAACCAAAGCCTGCTTTCCTTACATCCTCTTTAGTGATATCAGCATCTAGAACCCTATTATGTTCTTCAGAAACTTTTTCAGAGGGATCCCAAAAATCATCATCTAGAGAAATATCTAGGGTATCCTCTCTGCCAAAAAGCTTCTTGTAGTAGTCTACAGCAATATCCATAATATCCTTAGTGGTTTCTACAGGACCATTTGGTCCAACCAACATACTTATTTGCTTTTTTCTCCTCCTATGATTAGCAATAGCATGAAAATATGCAGTATCCCCCCCCCTCTAAAATGTTTCTCTCTCTGGACCTTTGTCTGGACTTAATTTCCTCCAATCTCCATATTTTTTGAAGATCAGAAGCAATTTTGTCCATCCTGATCTTAGAGGGTGGGGAAAGTGCTTTAGATTCAGACTCTATATCTAATAAATCATACTCAGCCACCATCTGTTGTTTGTTCCTATTCTAGGCAGCCTCATAATTGGCATTCCAGCCTTTACACATCCTCCTCAGTTATCTGATCTTATATTGCCATCTATCTAAAGGATTTTTAATAGAGCATGGAGCATTCCAGCATTTCTTAACCATGTCCTCAAAACCTGCAACTTCCAACCACCATTTTTCAAACCTAAATTGTTTGTTCTTTGGTGGTTGGATAGCTCCAGTATCTACCACTAGAGGAGTGTGATCACTACCCACTCTAGGGAGAGCTGTGAGTTGAACAGCTGGGAAGATAGTTTCCCAACAAGTAGTAATAAACACCTTGTCAATATTAGCCATAACCAGCTTATCCTGGTTATTGGCCCAAGTAAACTTTCTATTATAGGGTTTAAGTTCTACCAGTCCATATTTATTGACCCAGTCATTAAATAGGGTTACGCAATGCAAGTTAACATTTCCATAACTCTTTCCCTCACTACTTCTAACCAAGTTGAAGTCCCCACCAATTACAGTAGGCCCCAACCAGGCATCTACTAAATTATGCAGCTCATTGATGAACTCTAATTTGAGATTATCATAGGCTGACCCATAAATAGAGATAATTCTCCAAACAATTTTATTCTTTTTGTCCTTAAGCATACATGAAATAGAAAATTCTAAGATATCCACAGAAACAATATCAAACTCCTCATTGTTGACCCCTATAATTATACCACCAGCAGTGCCTACAGCAGGCAGCCAGTGCCAAGAGTATCTACCCTGAGGATCAAAACTGGAAATTTGGAAGTCATTAAAGGACTCCCTTTTAGTTTCAGAAAAGCCAATTAAGTCAGCATGGGTGTCTCTAATGAGCTTACCCACTGCTTTGAGTTTTTCAGGCTTATTCAAGCCTCTAGCATTCCAAAATAGGCTTACTACCATTAATAAACTCTAGTTTTCTACAGCTACTTTTCCTACCTGAGACAACCTTAGCCCAAGTAGGGGCTCCTTCAGGATGGTCTCTACTGAGATCACATCCTGGGGCTGATTTCTCAGACAATTCTACTCTAATTTCATCAAGATTCAAGTCTAAATTAGCAGGGAGGAAGCACTCTGGGTGAGTGTCTTTGAATGCAGATAGCCTGCTATCCTCCACTTGCCTCATAACTTGAATATTTTGAGATATAATACCATCATTATCACCTAATTTCAAGCCAGCTTTCCTAGCTTTCAAGAGTAACTCTTCATCATTAAAAGCAGAAAAGGAGTTATGATTTTTGTTACCTTTAGGAACTTCTAGATCTTTCAGTCTTCTGAGGTCTTCAGCCTTTTGAATAGCATTCCTCCCATCTCTCTTGATTCTGGTGCTCACTCTAGGTGCCACCACAGGCCCCCATTTGTGCTTTTGTGGTTTTGGCTCCTCCAAAGTGACCCCATCTCCATCAGACTCTTCATCAAATTGTTCCAACAATTGAATAGCAATATTATCCTCAGGTTTTTTCTTCTTCACCTTTTCCTTCAAGTGAGAGTCACTTTTCCCAGTATAGCACTTTGCACCCTTTTTTCTAGTGAATTCACTAGTTCCACTGGTGTCTTGGGCTTAGTGGGAGCTTTCTGTGAGTTCTGAGGTGGGCCCCCAGACTTTGGATTTTTGTTCTTATCAGTTTCCATGTCTTTGGGGCCCTGCATTTGCATATCTCTTTCAGGACTTCCTTCTAGCAGGTCTTCATCTGATTTTTCTCCACCACTAGTACTTGGGTTTACACTACCAGTAATTGGAGTTGTGTCCACAAGGAATGATATAAGAAATAGTTCCTTGTCAATCTCCACCAGCCTTTCTGTTGGGATCTTAGAAATGTCCCTCACAGCCACCTGCACTTCAACTTTTTCATAGAAACTTCTAAATATCTCATGCCAGTCCACATTCACCAAGATGCCCAAGATGTAAGTGATCTAAGAGATTACTTTCTAGGTAAGTTTGTTAACAGGGATCCCAATCATGGTTACCCACACCTCTTGCAGTTCAGCATAAGCCACCTCTTCCCCATCCCATTTCTCAAATGAAACATGCACCCCTTTCTTCCTGAGATTAATGGAGGGTAGCTCTACCAAATCCTTCACCTTCTTGTGGGGGGGGGGACCTGACTAGGAATCTCTTCTTAGTCAACTGCCTCACCTACCATGGGCAGTTGGTTTTCCATATCTCAGAGAAATTGTTTTTCAGTTCTTGTGCTGTAATGGATCCTTCTTCAATCACAGCAACACAGACATTGGACATATTCAGCCATTTGACAGCCTCTTTGTCATCTGATTCAATGTGGAAGAAGCCCAGTCCTGCATTAGCACTGCCAAAGTATTGAGCAGTAGCTTGTGGCTTGTACCACTCCAGACAGTTGTCCATATGGTGCCCTAGCTTGTGACACATGAAACACTTTTTGGGTATTGAACAGGTTACCACAAAGTGTCACTACAAAAAAAAGACACATCCGTGACATTTTGGGCCGAACGAATTTTTTTTTCTGTCATACATATGACACTTCTATGACGATAATTGTTGGAAATATGCCCTAGAGGCAATAATAAATTGGTTATTATTATATTTCCTTGTTCGTGATAATCGTTTATTATCCATGCTAGAACTGTATTGATAGGAAACTCAGATACATGTGTGGATACATAGACAACACCATGTCCCTAGTAAGCCTCTAGTTGACTAGCTCGTTGATCAATAGATGGTTACGGTTTCCTGACCATGGACATTGGATGTCGTTGATAACGGGATCGCATCATTAGGAGAATGATGTGATGGACGAGACCCAATCCTAAGCCTAGCACAAGATCGTGTAGTTCGTTTGCTCAGAGCTTTTCTAATGTCAAGTATCAGTTCCTTAGACCATGAGATTGTGCAACTCCCGGATACCGTAGGAATGCTTTGGGTGTACCAAACGTCACAACGTAAATGGGTGGCTATAAAGGTGCACTACAGGTATCTCCGAAAGTGTCCGTTGGGTTGGCACGAATCGAGACTAGGATTTGTCACTCCGTGTAAACGGAGAGGTATCTCTGGGCCCACTCGGTAGGAGATCATCATAATGTGCACAATGTGACCAAGGAGTTGATCACGGGATGATGTGAGTTACGGAACGAGTAAAGAGACTTGCCGGTAACGAGATTGAACAAGGTATAGGGATACCGACGATCGAATCTCGGGCAAGTAACATACCGATAGACAAAGCGAATTGTATACGGGATTGATTGAATCCCCGACATCGTGGTTCATCCGATGAGATCATCGTGGAACATGTGGGAGCCAACATGGGTATCCAGATCCCGCTGTTGGTTATTGACCGGAGAACGTCTCGGTCATGTCTGCATGGTTCCCGAACCCGTAGGGTCTACACACTTAAGGTTCGATGACGCTAGGGTTATAGGGAAAGTATGTACGTGGTTACCGAATGTTGTTCAGAGTCCCGGATGAGATCCCGGACGTCACGAGGAGTTCCGGAATGGTCCGGAGGTAAAGATTTATATATGGGAAGTCCTGTTTTGGTCACCGGAAAAGTTTCGGGTGTTATCGGTAATGTACCGGGACCACCGGGAGGGTCCCGGGGGTCCACCAAGTGGGGCCACCAGCCCCAGAAGGCTGCGTGGGCCAAGTGTGGGAGGGGACCAGCCCCAGGTGGGCTGGTGCCCCCCCCCCACCAAGGCCCAAGGCGCATGGGAGAGTGGGAGGGGGCAAACCCTAGGTCCAGATGGGCCTTAAGGCCCACCCTAGTGGCCCCCCCTCTCCTCTCCTTGGCCGCCCCCCTAGATGGGATCTAGGGCTGGCCGCCAGCCCTTGGGGTGGAAACCCTAGAGGGGGCGCAGCCCCCTCCCCCCTATATATATTTGAGGTTTGGGGCTGCCCAAGACATGAGAACGTCTCTCTTTCGGCGCAGCCCTACCCCTCTCCCTCCTCCTCCTCTCCCGCGGTGCTTGGCGAAGCCCTGCGGGATTGCCACGCTCCTCCATCACCACCACGCCGTCGTGCTGATGCTGGATGGAGTCTTCCTCAACCTCTTCCTCTCTCCTTGCTGGATCAAGGCGTGGGAGACGTCACCGGGCTGCATGTGTGTTGAACGCGGAGGCACCGTTCTTCGGTGCTTAGAACGGAATCAACCGCGATCTGAATCGCTACGAGTACGACTCCTTCATCCTCGTTCTTGCAACGCTTCCGCATCGCGATCTACAATGGTATGTAGATGCACTCCCCTTCCCTCGTTGCTAGATTACTCCATAGATTGATCTTGGTGATGCGTAGAAAATTTTGAATTTCTGCTACGTTCCCCAACATGGCATCATGAGCTAGGTCTATGCGTAGTTTCTATGCACGAGTAGAACACAAAGCAGTTGTGGGCGTAGATGTTGCCAATTCTTGTTGCCGCTACTAGTCTTATCTTGTTTCGGTGGCATTGTGGGATGAAGCGGCCCGGACCGACCTTACATGTACGCTTACGTGAGACAGGTTCCACCGACTGACATGCACTAGTTGCATAAGGTGGCTAGCGGGTGTCTGTCTCTCCCACTTTAGTCGGAACGGATTCAATGAAAAGGGTCCTTATGAAGGGTAAATAGAAATTGGAAAATCACGTTGTGGTTTTACGTAGGTAAGAAACGTTCTTGCTAGAAACCTATACAAGCCACGTAAAAACTTGCAACAACAATTAGAGGACGTCTAACTTGTTTTTGCAGCATGTGCTATGTGATGTGATATGGCCAGAAGATGTGATGAATGATATATGTGATGTATGAGATTGATCATATTCTTGTAATAGGAATCACGACTTGCATGTCGATGAGTATGACAACCGGCAGGAGCCATAGGAGTTGTCTTTATTTTTTGTATGACCTGGGTGTCATTGAATAACGCCATGTAAATTACTTTACTTTATTGCTAAGCGCGTTAGCCATAGAAGTAGAAGTAATCATTGGCGTGACAACTTCATAAAGACACAATGATGGAGATCATGATGATGGAGATCATGGTGTCATGCCGGTGACGAAGATGATCATGGTGCCCCGAAGATGGAGATCAATGGAGCAAAATGATATTGGCCATATCATGTCACTATTTGATTGCATGTGATGTTTATCATGTTATGCATCTTATTTGCTTAGAACGACGGTAGCATAAATAAGATGATCCCTCACTAAAATTTCAAGAGAAGTGTTCCCCCTAACTGTGCACCGTTGCGAAGGTTCGTTGTTTCAAAGCACCACGTGATGATCGGGTGTGATAGATTCTAACGTTCGAATACAACGGGTGTTGACGAGCCTAGCATGTACAGACATGGCCTCGGAACACATGCAAAACACTTAGGTTGACTTGACGAGCCTAGCATGTACAGACATGGCCTCGGAACACAAGAGATCGAAAGATCGAACATGAGTCGTATAGTAGATACGATCAACATGGAGATGTTCACCGATGATGACTAGTCCGTCTCACGTGATGATCGGACACAGCCTAGTTTGACTCGGATCATGTATCACTTAGATGACTAGAGGGGTGTCTATCTGAGTGGGAGTTCATTAATCAGATGAACTTCATTATGATGAACATAGTCAAAAGGTCTTTGCAAATTATGTCATAGCTTGCGCTTTAGTTCTACTGTTTAAGATATGTTCCTAGAGAAAATTTAGTTGAAAGTTAATAGTAGCAATTATGCGGACTGGGTCCGTAAACTGAGGAGTGTCCTCATTGCTGCACAGAAGGCTTATGTCCTAAATGCACCGCTCGGTGTGCTGAACCTCAGCGTCGTCTGTAGATGTTGCGAAACATCTGACATACACATTTTGATGACTACGTGATAGTTCAGTGCGTAATGCTAACGGTTCAGAATTGTGGCACCAAAGACGGTTTTTGAAACGTCGCAGAACATATGAGATGTTCCGAAGACTGAAATCGGGATTTCAGACTAGTGCCCACGTCAAGAGGTATGAGACCTCTGACAAGGTTCTTAAGCCTGCAGACTAAGGGAGAAAAGCTCAATCGTTGAGCATGTGCTCAGATTGTCTGAGTACCACAATCGCTTGAATCGAGTGGGAGTTAATCTCCCAGATGAGATAGTGATGGTTCTCCATAGTCACTGCCACCAAGCTAGTAGAGCTTCGTGATGAACTATAGCATATCAGGGATAGTTATGATGATCCTTGAGCTATTCGCGATGTTTGACACCGCGAGAGTAGAAATCAAGAAGGAGCATCAATTGTTGATGGTTAGTAAAACCACTAGTTTAAGAAGGGAAAGGGCAAAAGGGATACTTCATGAAACAGCAAGTCGTTTGCTGCTCTAGTGAAGAATCCCAAGGTTGAACCCAAACCCGAGACTAAGTGCTTCTGTAATGAGAGGAACGGTCACTGAAGCAGTACTACCCTAGATACTTGGTAGATGAGAAGGCAGGCAAGGTTGACAGAAGTATATTGGATATACGTTATATGAATGTGCACTTTACTAGTACTCCTAGCAGCACCAGGGTATTAGATACCGGTTCGGTTGCTAAGTGTTAGTAACTCGAAATAAAAGCTGCGGAATAAATGGAGACTAGCTAAAGGTGAGATGACGATGTGTGTTGGAAGTGTTTCCAAGGTTGATGTGATCAAGCATCGCATGCTCCCTCTACCTTCGAGATTGGTGTTTGTGTTGAGCATAAACATGATTGGGTTATGTTTATCGCAATACGGTCATTCATTTAAAGAGAATAATGGTTACTCTTTTTATTTGAATAATACCTTCAATGGTCTTGCACCTAAAATAAATGGTTTATTGAATCTCGATCGTAGTGATACACATGTTCATGCCAAAAGTAATGATAGTACCACATACTTGTGGCACTGCTATTTGAGTCATATTGGGATAAAACACATGAAGAAGCTCCATGTAGATGGATCTTTGGACTCACTCGTTTTTGAAAAGATTGAGACATGCAAACCATGTCTATTGGTATATATGCATGAAGAAACTCCATGCAGATGGATCGTTTGGACTCACTTGATTTTGAATCACTTGAGACATGCAAATCATACCACATGGGCAAGATGACTATAAGGCCTCGTTTTCAGTAAGATGGAACAAGAGAGCAACTTATTGGAAGTAATACATTTTGATGTATGCAGTCCAATGAGTGCTGAGGCATGCAGTGGATATCGTTATGTTCTTACTTCACAGATGGTTTGAGTAGATGCTGAGTGTATTTACTTGATGAAACACAAGTCTGAATTATTGAAAGGTTCAAGTAATTTCAGAGTGAAGTTGAAGATCGTCGTGACAAGAGGATGTCTGTGATATGATCATAGAGATGAGTATCTGAGTTACGAGTTTGGCACACAATTAAGACATTGTGGAAAGTGTTTCACAATCAATACCGCCTGGAACACCATAGTGTGATGGTGTGTCCGAACATCATAACTGCACCCTATTGGATATGGTGCATACCATGATGTCTCTTATCGAATTACCACTATCGTTTATGGGTTAGGCATTAGAGACAACCGCATTCACTTTAAAAGGGGCACCACGCAATTCCGCTGAGACGACACCGTTGTCGTTTCTTAAAAGTTTGGGGCTGCGATGCTTATGTGAAAAAGTTTCAGGCTGATAAGCTCGAACCCAAAGCGGATAAATGCATCTTCATAGAATACCCAAAACAGTTGGGTATACCTCCTATTTCAGATCTGGAAGCAAAAGTAATTGCCTCTAGAAACGAGTCCTTTCTCGAGGAAAAGTTTCTCTCGAAAGAATTGAGTGGGAGGATGGTTGAGACTTGATAAGGTTATTGAACCGTCACTTCAACTAGTGTGTAGCAGGGCACAGGAAGTTGTTCCTGTGGCACCTACACCAATTGAAGTGGAAGCTTATGATAGTGATCATGAAACTTAAAATCAAGTCACTACCAAACCTCGTAGGACGACGAGGATGCGTGCTACTTCAGAGTGGTACGTGATCCTGTCTGAGATATCATGTTGTTGGACAATACTGAACCTACGAGCTATGGAGAAGCGATGGTGGGCCCATATTCCGACAAATGGTTAGAAGCCATGAAATCCGAGATAAATGGAACTTTGAGAAGAAGACGGACGTGGACGGTAATGTTACCGTCTATGAAGCTCGACTTGTGGCAAAGAGTATTTCCACAAGTTCAAGGAGTTGACTACGATGAGATTTTCTCCTCCGTAGCGATGCTTAAGTCCGTCGGAATCATGTTAGCATTAGCTGCATTTATGAAATCTGGCAGATGGATGTCAAAACAAGTTTCCTTACCAGTTTTCGTAAGGAAAGGTTGTATGTGATACAATCAGAAAGGTTTTGTCGATCCTAAGGATGCTAAAAGGTATGCTAGCTCCAGCGATCCTTCCATGGATTAGAGCAAGCATCTCGGAGTCAGAATATACGCTTTGATGGAGTGATCAAAGTTTTTGGGTTTATACAAAGTTTGTTAGAAACTTGTATTTACAATAAAGTGAGTGGGACCGCTACAACATTTCTGCTAAGTATATGTGAATGACATGTTGTTGATCCAAAATGATGTAAAATTTCTGGAAAGCATAAAGGGTTGTTTGAAAGGAGTTTTTCAAAGGAAGACCTGGATAAAGCTGCTTACATATTGGGCATCAAGATCTATAGAGATAGATTAAGACGCCTGATGATACTTTCAAAGAACGCACACCTTGACATGATTTTGAAAGAGTTCAAAATAGATCAGCAAAGAAGGAGTTCTTGGCTGTGTTACAAGGTGTGAGTATTGAGTAAGACTCAAGACCTGACCACAGCAGAAGAGAGAGAAAGTACGAAGGTCGTCCCCTATGCTTTAGACGTATGCTCTACAGTATGCTATGCTGTGTACCGCACATGAAGTGTGCCTTGCCATGAGTTGGTCAAGGGGTACAATAGTGATCCGGGAATGGATCACATGACAGCGGTCGAACTTATCCTTAGTATCTAGTGTACTAAGGAATTTTCTCAATTATGGAGGTGAAAAGGAGTTCGTCGTAAAGGGTTACGTCGATGCGAACTTTGACGCTAATCTGGATGACTCTGAGTAGTAAACCGGATTCGTATAGTAGAGCAATTATTTGAAATGGCTCCAAATAGCACGTGGTAGCATCCACAAGATGACATAGATATTCGTAAAGCACACACGGATCTGAAAGGTTCAGACCCGTTGACTAAATAACCTCTCTCACAAGCATAACATGATCAAACCAGAACTCATTGAGTGGTAATCACATAGTGATGTGAACTAGATTGTTGACTCTAGTAAACTCTTTGGATGTTGGTCACATGGTGATGTGACCTATGAGTGTTAATCACATGGTGATGTGGACTAGATTATTGACTCTAGTGCAAGTGGGAGACTGTTGGAAATTTGTCCCTAGAGGCAATAATAAATTGGTTATTATTATATTTCCTTGTTCGTGATAATCGTTTATTATCCATGCTAGAACTGTATTGATAGGAAACTCAGATACATGTGTGGATACATAGACAACACCATGTCCCTAGTAAGCCTCTAGTTGACTAGCTCGTTGATCAATAGATGGTTACGGTTTCCTGACCATGGACATTGGATGTCGTTGATAACGGGATCACATCAGTAGGAGAATGATGTGATGGACGAGACCCAATCCTAAGCCTAGCACAAGATCATGTAGTTCGTTTGCTCAGAGCTTTTCTAATGTCAAGTATCAGTTCCTTAGACCATGAGATTGTGCAACTCCCGGATACCGTAGGAATGCTTTGGGTGTACCAAACGTCACAACGTAACTGGGTGGCTATAAAGGTGCACTACAGGTATCTCCGAAAGTGTCTGTTGGGTTGGCACGAATCGAGACTGGGATTTGTCACTCCGTGTAAACGGAGAGGTATCTCGGGGCCCACTCGGTAGGACATCATCATAATGTGCACAATGTGACCAAGGAGTTGATCACGGGATGATGTGAGTTACGGAACGAGTAAAGAGACTTGCCGGTAACGAGATTGAACAAGGTATAGGGATACCGACGATCGAATCTCGGGCAAGTAACATACCGATAGACAAAGGGAATTGTATACGGGATTGATTGAATCCCCGACATCATGGTTCATCCGATGAGATCATCGTGGAACATGTGGGAGCCAACATGGGTATCCAGATCCCGCTGTTGGTTATTGATCGGAGAACGTCTCGGTCATGTCTGCATGGTTCCCGAACCCGTAGGGTCTACACACTTAAGGTTCGATGACGCTAGGGTTATAGGGAAAGTATGTACGTGGTTACCGAATGTTGTTCGGAGTCCCGGATGAGATCCCGGACGTCACGAGGAGTTCCGGAATGGTCCGGAGGTAAAGATTTATATATGGGAAGTCCTGTTTTGGTCACCGGAAAAGTTTCGGGTGTTATCGGTAATGTACCGGGACCACCGGGAGGGTCCCGGGGGTCCACCAAGTGGGGCCACCAGCCCTAGAAGGCTGCGTGGGCCAAGTGTGGGAGGGGACCAGCCCCAGGTGGGCTGGTGCGCCCCCCACCAAGGCCCAAGGTGCATGGGAGAGTGGGAGGGGGCAAACCCTAGGTCCAGATGGGCCTTAAGGCCCACCCTAGTGGCGCCCCCCCTCTCCTCTCTTTGGCCGCCCCCCTAGATGGGATCTAGGGCTGGCCGCCAGCCCTTGGGGTGGAAACCCTAGAGGGGGCGCAGCCCCCTCCCCCCTGTATATATTTGAGGTTTGGGGCTGCCCAAGACATGAGAACGTCTCTCTTTCGGCGCAGCCCTACCCCTCTCCCTCCTCCTCCTCTCCCGCGGTGCTTGGCGAAGCCCTGCGGGATTGCCACGCTCCTCCATCACCACCATGCCGTCGTGCTGCTGCTGTATGGAGTCTTCCTCAACCTCTTCCTCTCTCCTTGCTGGATCAAGGCGTGGGAGACGTCACCGGGCTGCACGTGTGTTGAACGCGGAGGCACCGTTCTTCGGTGCTTAGATCGGAATCAACCGCGATCTGAATCGCTACGAGTACGACTCCTTCATCCGCGTTCTTGCAATGCTTCCGCATCGCGATCTACAATGGTATGTAGATGCACTCCCCTTCCCTCGTTGCTAGATTACTCCATAGATTGATCTTGGTGATGCGTAGAAAATTTTGAATTTCTGCTACGTTCCCCAACAATAATTTTGACAAAACCCGGTATGATCATAGATGTGGTGGGCTCCTACTTCTATGACAAAAAATCATGACAGAAAATGGGCTTTTCGTCCTGGGCGGGCCGGAGACGCGGCTGCATGACATTCTTTGGGCCGTCCATGACGGAAAAAACATGGTAGAAGCAAGGGCGAGCAAAATTTCAGGGAGTTCCCAGTTACGGTGGGAGGTCGGGGGCCGAGCGATGCGCATTTCTCTCGTACACGTACGCGCGTGTGTGTGAGGCGTTGGCTCTAATTGAACCCGAGCGAGGCGTTGGGCTCTAACTGAACCCGAGTGATTGCACTGCAGGCTACGCGTTACTGAACCCGAGCGATCGATCGATGGCTGTTAACTGAACCCGATCGAGCGATTCCTTCGCTACTGCTGCTAACTGAAGCTGATCGATGCTGCCTCTGGATGAACAGTGAGTGTTGCTGGGGGGGTTCGGATGAACAGTTCCCGGTGGGGGTGGATGAACAGGACCCCGTGGTGTTGCCTCTGGATGAACAGGACCCCGATCGATCGAGCCGGTTGGGGCTGGATGAACAGGACCCCGTGGAGGGCAGGATGAATAGGACCACCCCGTGGAGGGCAGAATGAACAGTAGCCCGTGGAGGGGTGGTTGAACAGGAGCCCGTGGAGAGGGTTGGTTGAACAGTAGCCGATGGAGTAGCGCGTGGTGGAGGCTGGATGAACAGGAGCCAGTGGATGAACAGTCACAGGTGGAGGCTGGAGGAGGTCGACGGTGTATGAACATTAGCCCGTGGAGGCAGGAGGGGGTCGACGGTGGAGATGAACAATGTCCCGTGGAGTCCCGTTTTGCGGTACGCCACACCCCTCCCGATGAACAGGACCCTTTTCGACCGTAGTGCTCCAACACAAGTCCGTTTCCTCCGTTTTGCGGTACGCCACACCCCTCTCGATCAACAGGACCCCTGTTTCGACCGTAGGAGGCCCGTTTCCTCTGTTTTGCGGTACGCCATACCCCTCCCGATGAACAGGATCCCGTTTCAAACGTGGCCGATCGAACACAAGGCCGTTTCCTCCGTTCCGCGGTACGCCAGGCCTCGTTTCCATCGGCTGTTCCGTCCAAGCCCTCCCGATGAACACAATGACGCATTCCGTTCCGACCCAGCCGGTTGGCTCCCCATGAACACGACGACGACGCTGTTTCTCCGTTCTGACCCAGCCATGTACACGAGCCCTGGTCGTACATATGCGCGAGTAGGCGTTCGAGACCCTGCCCGTATGTATGTACGTGGCCGTATTTTCTTTCTTGCACACTGGCCGCTGTACGTACGTGTACATGCTACGTGCGCGCCTCTACTACGACACGTGCGCGCCTCTACATCGACCAGTATGTACGTACACGTTCGCGACCAGAATGACAATGCTACGTACGCTTCGACCAGGTGGGTCCCGACTGTCAGGCACTTCCTTGCCTGCGAAGATGTAGCTGGTGGGTCCCAGCAGTCAGGGGGGCGAATCATTTTTTTCCCGGACGCACTTCCTCGCGTGCGAAGATGTAGCTGGTGGGTCCCAACAGTCAGGGGGAAACGTTTTTTTC
Source organism: Triticum aestivum (assembly GCF_018294505.1). Lineage (NCBI taxonomy): Eukaryota > Viridiplantae > Streptophyta > Magnoliopsida > Poales > Poaceae > Triticum > Triticum aestivum. The sequence continues at coordinate 355,800,949 of NC_057811.1, read as the reverse complement.
ATGAAATACAGTGGCCCGTCCGATGGGTCCCAGTTGTCAGGTGGAGGAATCATTATATTCCGCGTAATAAGGAGGCACTTCCTTGCTGCGGCCGTGGACCCAGCTGTCAGCCTCTCCACGTACAATCCACGTCCGATGGAAGTCGTTCCTTGACCACGTGGACCACGCCGCGCCGAGAGCACCAGGGCGGTGGACGACGGCGAGGCCTAGGAAGGGGACGACGGGGAGCCGGGGAAGACGCGACAGTGGAAGCCCGCGCGGAGAGGAGTACGAGGGTTCACTGGTTCGGCTGCGGTGTGAGGCTGCCGTCGCCGCAGGGCCTGGCCAGCGGTGGGAATAGTAGGGGCGGTGAGGCCTCCGCGGCAGCATAGCCGGCCACGATAGGCAGGAGCATGCGGCACGACCGGCGCTGCTTTGGGCGGCTGGAGCAAGAAGACCAGAGGTTGAAGAAGCACTAGAGCCGTTGGATGGACATCATACGGTCACTGGAGCTAGAATCGTTCATATTGACTAAAGTTGACAAAGGCCCCTGTCCCAGTCAACTTAGTAGGCCCACAAGTCAGCCTCCCTCCATGGTGGGTCCCAGCTAGCAGGGGGAGTATTCATATTTTTGTGCGTAATAAGGAGGCACTTCCTTGCGTGCGAAGATATAGCTGGTGGGTCCGAGCTGTCAGCGGCGGTAACATTTTTTCACGAAATACAGAGGCCCTTTCGGTGGGTCCCTGATGTCAGGTGGGGGAATCATTATTTTGCACGTAATAAGGAGGCTTTTCCTTGCGTGCGGCCGTGGACCCAGCTGTCGGCCTCTCCACGTACAATCCACTTCAGATGCATGTCGGTCGTTGACCACGTTGACCAGGCCGCGCCGAGAGCACCAGGGTGGTGGACGACGGCGAGGCCTAGGAAGGGAACGACACGGAGGCAGGGAAGACTCGGCAGTTGTTTCCCACGAGGAGGGGAGTACGACTGTACGAGGGTTTACTGGTTCGTCTGCCGTCGCCGGAGAATAACAACAGGTGTGGGTGAGTAGAGGGATGGCTAGGCCAACGATGGGAGTACGGTGGGGCGGTGAGGCCTGCGCGGCAGCAGAGCCGCGGGGAGGAGGGAGCAGGCAGTCCCGCCGGCGCTTGTTTGAGCGGCTGGAGCAGGAAGAGCAGAGATTGAAGAAGCACGACGGCCGTTGGATGGCCATCCAACAGTCACTGCTTGTGCGTCAACCTTTTTTTAGGAAAGCCTCAAATCTGTGGAAAACAGCATACGGCCCATCTGCCATTATTTCTAATAATTTACAGCCCATTTCTAATTATTTCGTTTTTTGGAGCCCATATTCTTTTTGTTAGCATTACAGCCCATATTGTGGCCACGGCTAAAAAATTATACGAAATTTTGCATATTTCGGTGCGGTCCGAACTGTTTTTAATCCCAAAATTTCGACTCACATTCAAACTGATTTTAAAAATAAATGTATATCAATATAAAATCCAACAAATTCTCCATGCATAAAAATTAATGTAATTTAAAATCTCGAAATAAAAAAAAAGATATTTGAAACTAATTGCCGGTTTGATGTGTTTTAAAAATGTACAGCCTATTTCTCATTACTGATGGGCCATTTTCTCGGCCAGCCGAATGAAAGCTCTCCTCGTCTTGAAAGATTTGCAGCCCAACAGGCCTGACAAAGCGACTTACTTGGCAAATCACAAAAAAACTGGGTTGTGGCCGTGGACCCAGTTGCCAGCCTCTCCACGTACAGTACTCTTCCGATGGAAGTCGTTCCTTGACCACGTTGACCACGCCGCGCGGAGAGCACCACGGCGGTGGACGACGGCGAGGCCTAGGAAGGGGACGACGCGGAGCCGGGGAAGACGCGGCAGTGGAAGCCCGCGCGGAGAGGAGTACGAGCGTTCACTGGTTCGGCTGCGGTGTGAGGCTGCCGTCGCCGCAGGGCCTGGCCAGCGGTGGGAATAGTAGGGGGCGGTGAGGCCTCCGCGGCAGCACAGCCGGCCACGGGAGGCAGGAGCATGCGGCACGACCGGCGCTGCTTTGGGCGGCTGGAGCAAGAAGACCAGAGGTTGAAGAAGCACTACGGCCGTTGGATGTACGTCGTACAGTCACTGGAGCTAGAATCGTTCATATTGACTAAAGTTGACAAAGGCCCCCGTCCCAGTCAACTTAGTAGGCCCACAAGTCAGCCTCCCACCATGGTGGGTCCCAGCTAGCAGGGGGAGTATTCATTTTTTTGTGCGTAATAAGGAGGCACTTCCTTGTGTGCGAAGATATAGCTGGTGGGTCCGAGCTGTCAGCGGCGGTAACGTTTTTTTCATGAAATACAGAGGCCCTTTCGGTGGGTCCCTGATGTCAGGTGGAGGAATCATTATTTTGCGCGTAATAAGGAGGCATTTCCTTGTGTGCAGCCGTGGACCCAGCTGTCGGCCTCTCCACGTATAGTCCACTTCAGATGCATGTCGGTCGTTGACCACGTTGACCAGGCCGCGCCGAGAGCACCAGGGCGGTGGACGACGGCGAGGCCTAGGAAGGGAACGACACGGAGGCAGTGAAGACTCGGCAGTTGTTTCCCACGCGGAGGGGAGTACGACTGTACGAGGGTTTACTGGTTCGTCTGCCGTCGCCGGAGAATAACAGCAGGTGTGGGTGAGTAGAGAGATGGCTAGGCCAGCGATGGGAGTACGGTGGGGCGGTGAGGCCTGCGCGGCTGCAGAGCCGGCCGCGGGGAGGAGGGAGCAGGCAGTCCCGCCGGCGCTTGTTTGAGCAGCTGGAGCAGGAAGAGCAGAGATTGAAGAAGCACGACGGTCGTTGGATGACCATCCAACAGTCACTGCTTGTGCGTCAACCTTTTTTTAGAAAAGCCTCAAATCTGTGGAAAACAGAATACAACCCATCTGCCATTATTTCTAATAATTTACAGCCCATTTGCTAATTATTAAGGTTTTTTTGGAGCCCATATTCTTTTTGTTAGCATTACAGCCCATATTGTGGCCACGGTTAAAAAATTATACGAAATTTTGCATATTTCGGTGCAGTCCGAACTGTTTTTAATCCCGAAATGTCGACTCACATTCAAACTGATTTTAAAAATAAATGTATATCAATATAAAATGCAACAAATTCTCCACGCATAAAAATTAATGTAATTTAAAATCTCAAAATAAAAAAGATATTTGAAACTAATTGCCGGTTTGATGTGTTTTAAAAATGTACAACCCATTTCTCATTACTGATGGGCCATTTTCTCGGCCAGCCGAATGAAAGCTCTCCTCATCTTGAAAGATTTGCAGCCCAACAGGCCTGACAAAGCGGCTTACTTGGCAAATCACAAAAAAAACTGGGCTGTGGCCGTGGACCCAGCTGTCAGCCTCTCCACGTACAGTACTCTTCCGATGGAAGTCGTTCCTTGACCACGCCGCGCGGAGAGCACCATGCCGTGGACGACGGCGAGGCCTAGGAAGGGGACGACGCAGAGCCGGGGAAGACGTGGCAGTGGAAGCCCGCGCGGAGAGGAGTACGAGGGTTCACTGGTTCGGCTGCGGGGTGAGGCTGCCGTCGCCGCAGGGCCTGGCCAGCGGTGGGAATAGTAGGGGGCGGTGAGGCCTCTGCGGCAGCACAGCCGGCCACGGGAGGCAGGAGCATGCGGCATGACCGGCGCTGCTTTGGGTGGCTGGAGCAAGAAGACCAGAGGTTGAAGAAGCACTCGGTTGTTGGATGGACATCGTATGGTCACTGGAGCTAGAATCGTTCATATTGACTAAGTTGACAAAGCCCTTCGTCCCCGTCAACTTAGTAGGCCCACAAGTCAGCCTCCCACCAAGGTGGGTCCCAGCTAGCCGGGGGAGTATTCATTTTTTGTGCGTAATAAGGAGGCACTTCCGGTGGGTCCGAGCTGACAGCGGGGGGGGGGGCGTTTTTTCGCGAAATACGGTGTCCCATCAGGTGGGTCCCAGCAGTCAGGGGGCAAACGTTTTTTCGCAAAATACAGTGGCCCGTCCAGTGGGTCCCTGGGGTCAGTTGGAGGAATCATTATTTTCCGCGTAATAAGGAGGCACTTACTTGCTGCGGCCGTGGACCCAGCTGAGACTCTCCATGTACAGTATACTTCCGATGGAAGACGTTCCTTGACCACGTTGACCTCGCCGCGTTCCGTTGCATGCATGCGTCCATGGGCGTGGTGCGTCCCCACTGTCAGCCTCTCACGTACAGTCATCTTCCGATGACTCTCGGTTGTTGACCACGTTGACCACACCGTGCCGAGCGCAGCCAGACTGGAACGGCCCGGAGATGGGGAAGACGGGGCAGTGGAGTCGCAGATGGAGAGGAGTGGGTGTTGGGAATCGTAGCATAATTTTAAAATTTTCCTACGCTCACCAAGATGCATCTATGGAGTATACTAGCAACGAGGGGAAAGGAGTGCATCTACATACCCTTGTAGATCGCGAGCGGAAGCGTTCCAATGAACGTGGATGACGGAGTCGTACTCGCCGTGATCCAAATCACCGTTGACCGAGTGCCGAACGGACGGCACCTCCGCGTTCAACACACGTACGGTGCAGCGACGTCTCCTCCTTCTTGATCCAGCAAGGGGGAAGGAGAGGTTGATGGAGATCCAGCAGCACGACGGCGTGGTGGTGGATGTAGCGGGTCTCGGCAGGGCTTCGCCGAGCTTCTGCGAGAGGGAGAGGTGTAGCAGGGGAGGAGGGGTAACTTACCCCCCAAGGCAAATGGGAAGCCCCCCACCCTAGGGTTCCCAACCCTAGGGTTCCCAACCCTAGGCGCATGGGGGGAGGCCCATGGGGGGGCGCCCAGCCCACTAGGGGCTGGTTCCCTTCCCACTTCAGCCCACGGGGCCCTCCGGGATAGGTGGCCCCACCTGGTGGACCCCCGGGACCCTTCCGGTGGTCCCGGTACAATACCGGTAACCCCCGAAACTTTCCCGGTGGCCGAAACTTGACTTCCTATATATAATTCTTCACCTCCGGACCATTCTGGAACTCCTCGTGACATCCGGGATCTCATCCGGGACTCCGAACAACTTTCGGGTTTCTTCATACACATATCTCTACAACCCTAGCGTCACCGAACCTTAAGTGTGTAGACCCTACGGGTTCGGGAGACATGCAGACATGACCGAGACGCCTCTCCGGTCAATAACCAACAGCGGGATCTGGATACCCATGCTGGCTCCCACATGTTCCACGACAATCTCATCGGATGAACCACGATGTCAAGGATCCAGTCAATCCCGTATACAATTCCCTTTGTCCATCGGTATGTTGCTTGCCCGAGATTCGATCGTCGGTATCCCAATACCTTGTTCAATCTCGTTACCGGCAAGTCTCTTTACTCGTACCGCAATGCATGATCCCGTGACTAACGCCTTAGTCACATTGAGCTCATTATGATGACGCATTACCGAGTAGGCCCAGAGATACCTCTCCGTCACACGGAGTGACAAATCCCAGTCTTGATCCGTGCCAACCCAACAGACACTTTCGGAGATACCCGTAGTGCACCTTTATAGTCACCCAGTTACGTTGTGACGTTTGGCACACCCAAAGCACTCCTACGGTATCCGGGAGTTGCACGATCTCATGGTCTAAGGAAAAGATACTTGACATTGGAAAAGCTCTAGCAAACGAAACTACACGATCTTTTATGCTATGCTTAGGATTGGGTCTTGTCCATCACATCATTCTCCTAATGATGTGATCCCGTTATCAATGACATCCAATGTCCATAGTCAGGAAACCATGACTATCTGTTGATCAACGAGCTAGTCAACTAGAGGCTTACTAGGGACACGTTGTGGTCTATGTATTCACACATGCATTACGATTTCCGGATAACACAATTATAGCATGAACAATAGACAATTACCATGAACAGAGAAATATAATAATAACCATTTATTATTGCCTCTAGGGCATATTTCCAACAGTCTCCCACTTGCACTAGAGTCAATAATCTAGTTACATTGTGATGAATCGAAAAACACCCATTGCGTCCTGGTGTTGATCATGTTTTGCTCTAGGGAGAGGTTTAGTCAACGGATCTGCTACATTCAGGTCCGTATGTACTTTACAAATATCTATGTCTCCATTTTGAACACTTTCACGAATGGAGTTGAAGCGACGCTTGATATGCCTGGTCTTCCTATGAAACCTGGGCTCCTTCGCAAGGGCAATAGCTCCAGTGTTGTCACAGAAGAGAGTCATCGGGCCCGACGCATTGGGAATCACCCCTAGGTCGGTAATGAACTCCTTCATCCAGACTGCTTCCTGTGCTGCCTCCGAGGCCGCCATGTACTCCGCTTCACATGTAGATCCCGCCACGACTCTTTGCTTGCAACTGCACCAGCTTACTGCTCCTCCATTCAAAATATACACGTATCCGGTTTGTGACTTCGAGTCATCCAGAGCTGTGTCGAAGCTAGCGTCGACGTAACCCTTTATGACGAGCTCTTCGTCACCTCCATAAACGAGAAACATATCCTTAGTCCTTTTCAGGTACTTTAGGATATTCTTGACCGCCGTCCAGTGTTCCATGCCGGGATTACTTTGGTACCTTCCTACCAAACTTACGACAAGGTTTACATCAGGTCTGGTACACAACATGGCATACATAATAGACCCTATGGCCGAGGCATAGGGGATGACACTCATCTTTTCTATATCTTCTGCCGTGGTCGGGCATTGAGCCGTGCTCAATTGCACACCTTGCAATACAGGCAAGAACCCCTTCTTGGACTGATCCATATTGAACTTCTTCAATATCTTGTCAAGGTATGTACTCTGTGAAAGACCAATGAGGCGTCTCGATCTATCTCTATAGATTTTGATGCCTAATATATAAGCAGCTTCTCCAAGGTCCTTCATTGAAAAACACTTATTCAAATAGGCCTTTATACTTTCCAAGAATTCTATATCATTTCCCATCAATAATATGTCATCCACATATAATAAGAGAAATGCTACAGAGCTCCCACTCACTTTCTTGTAAACACAGGCTTCTCCATAAGTCTGTGTAAACCCAAACGCTTTGATCATCTCATCAAAGTGAATGTTCCAACTCCGAGATGCTTGCACCAGCCCATAGATTGAGCGCTGGAGCTTGCATACTTTGTTAGCATTTTTAGGATCGACAAAACCTTCCGGCTGCATCATATACAACTCTTCCTTGAGGAAGCCGTTAAGGAATGCCGTTTTGACGTCCATCTGCCATATCTCATAATCATAGTATGCGGCAATTGCTAACATGATTCGGACGGACTTCAGCTTCGCTACGGGTGAGAAAGTCTCATCGTAGTCAACCCCTTGAACTTGTCGATAACCCTTAGCGACAAGTCGAGCTTTGTAGATGGTCACATTACCATCCGCGTCCGTCTTCTTCTTAAAGATCCATTTGTTTTCTATGGCTCGCCGATCATCGGGCAAGTCAGTCAAAGTCCATACTTCATTTTCATACATGGATCCTATCTCGGATTTAACGGCTTCAAGCCATTTGTCGGAATCCGGGCCCACCATCGCTTCTTCATAGTTCGAAGGTTCACCGTTGTCTAACAACATGATTTCCAGGACAGGGTTGCCGTACCACTCTGGTGCGGAACGTGTCCTTGTGGACCTACGAAGTTCAGTAGTAACTTGATCCGAAGCTTCATGATCATCATCATTAACTTCCTCCCTAGTCGGCGTAGGCACCACAGGAACATTTTCCCGCGCTGCGCTACTTTCCGGTTCGGAAGGGGTGACCATCACCTCATAAAGTTCCACTTTCCTCCCACTCAATTCTTTCGAGAGAAACTCCTTCTCTAGAAAGGACCCGTTCTTGGCAACGAAGATCTTGCCTTCGGATCTGAGGTAGAAGGTGTACCCAATAGTTTCCTTAGGGTATCCTATGAAGACGCATTTCTCCGACTTGGGTTCGAGCTTTTCAGGTTGAAGTTTCTTGACATAAGCATCGCATCCCCAAACTTTTAGAAACGACAGCTTAGGTTTCTTCCCAAACCATAATTCATACGGTGTCGTCTCAACGGATTTCGACGGTGCCCTATTTAAAGTGAATGCGGCAGTCTCTAAAGCATAGCCCCAAAATGAGAGCGGTAAATCGGTAAGAGACATCATAGATCGCACCATATCCAATAGAGTGCGATTACGACGTTCGGACACACCGTTTCTTTGAGGTGTTCCAGGCGGCGTGAGTTGTGAAACTATTCCACATTTCCTTAAGTGTGTACCAAATTCGTGACTTAAATATTCTCCACCACGATCTGATCGCAAGAATTTTATTTTCCTGTCACATTGATTCTCAACTTCACTCTGAAATTCCTTGAACTTTTCAAAGGTTTCAGACTTGTGTTTCATTAGGTAGACATACCCATATCTACTTAAGTCATCAGTAAGAGTGAGAACATAACGATATCCTCCGCGAGCCTCAACACTCATTGGACCGCACACATCGGTATGTATGATTTCCAATAAGTTGGTTGCTCGCTCCATTGTTCCGGAGAACGGAGTCTTGGTCATCTTACCCATGAGGCATGGTTCGCACGTGTCAAATGATTCGTAATCAAGAGACTCCAAAAGTCCATCTGCATGGAGCTTCTTCATGCGCTTGACACCAATGTGACCAAGGCGGCAGTGCCACAAGTATGTGGGACTATCGTTATCAACTTTACACCTTTTGGTATTCACACTATGAATATGTGTAGCATCACGTTCGAGATTCATCAAGAATAAACCATTAACCAGCAGGCCATGACCATAAAACATATCTCTCAAATAAATAGAACAACCATTATTCTCGGATTTAAATGAGTAACCATCTCGAATTAAACGAGATCCAGATACAATGTTCATGCTCAAAGGTGGCACTAAATAACAATTATTAAGGTTTAAAACTAATCCCGTAGGTAGATGTAGAGGTAGCGTGCCGATGGTGATCACATCGACCTTGGAACCATTCCCGACGCGCATCGTCACCTCGTCCTTCGCCAGTCTTCGTTTATTCCATAGTTCCTGTTTTGAGTTACAAATATGAGCAACCGCACCGGTATCAAATACCCAGGAGCTACTACGAGTACTGGTAAGGTACACATCAATTACATGTATATCACATATACCTTTGGTGTTGCCGGCCTTCTTGTCCGCTAAGTATTTGGGGCAGTTCCGCTTTCAGTGACCACTTCCCTTGCAATAAAAGCACTCAGTTTCAGGCTTGGGTCCATTCTTTGACTTCTTCCCGGTAACTGGCTTACCGGGCGCGGCAACTCCCTTGCCGTCCTTCTTGAAGTTCTTCTTACCCTTGCCCTTCTTGAACTTAGTGGTTTTATTCACCATCAACACTTGATGTTCTTTTCTGATCTCCCCTTCCGCTGATTTCAGCATTGAATATACCTCAGGAATGGTCTTTTCCATCCCCTGCATATTGTAGTTCATCACAAAGCTCTTGTAGCTTGGTGGAAGCGACTGGAGGATTCTGTCAATGACCGCGTCATCCGGGAGATTAACTCCCAGCTGGAATAAGCGGTTGTGTAACCCAGACATTCTGAGTATGTGTTCACTAACAGAACTATTCTCCTCCATTTTACAGCTGAAGAACTTGTCGGAGACTTCATATCTCTCGACCCGGGCATGAGCTTGAAAAACCAGTTTCAGCTCCTCGAACATCTCATATGCTCCATGTTTCTCAAAACGCTTTTGGAGACCCGGTTCTAAGCTGTAAAGCATGCCGCACTGAACGAGGGAGTAATCATCAGCACGCTGCTGCCAAGCGTTCATAACATCTTGGTTCTCTGGGATTGGTGCTTCACCTAGCGGTGCTTCTAAGACATAATCTTTCTTGGCTACTATGAGGATGATCCTCAGGTTCCGGACCCAGTCCGTATAGTTGCTGCCATCATCTTTCAGCTTGGTTTTCTCTAGGAACGCGTTGAAATTGAGGACAACGTTGGCCATTTGATCTACAAGACATAGTGTAAAGATTTTAGACTAAGTTCATGATAATTAAGTTCATCTAATCAAATTATTCAATGAACTCCCACTCAGATAGACATCCCTCTAGTCATCTAAGTGAAACATGATCCGAGTTAACTAGGCCGTGTCCGATCATCACGTGAGACGGACTAGTCAAGATCGGTGAACATCTCCATGTTGTCGTATCTTCTATACGACTCATGCTCGACCTTTCGGTCCTCCGTGTTCCGAGGCCATGTCTGTACATGCTAGGCTCGTCAAGTCAACCTAAATGTATTGCGTGTGTTCCGAGGCCATGTCTGTACATGCTAGGCTCGTCAACACCCGTTGTATGCGAACGTTAGAATCTATCACACCCGATCATCACGTGGTGCTTCGAAACAACGAACCTTCACAACGGTGCACAGTTAGGGGGAACACTTTTCTTGAAATTATCATAAGGGATCATCTTACTTACTACCGTCGTTCTAAGCAAATAAGATGCAAAAACATGATAAACATCACATGCAATTAAATAGTGACATGATATGGCCAATATCATCATGCTCCTTTGATCTCCATCTTCGGGGCACCATGATCATCTTCGTCACCGGCATGACACCATGATCTCCATCATCATGATCTCCATCATCGTGTCTTCATGAAGTCGTCACGCCAACGATTACTTCTACTTCTATGGCTAACGCGTTTAGCAACAAAGTAAAGTAATTACATGGCGTTATTCAATGACACGCAGGTCATGCAAAATAATAAAGACAACTCCTATGGCTCCTGCCGGTTGTCATACTCATCGACATGCAAGTCGTGATTCCTATTACAAGAATATGATCAATCTCATACATCACATATATCATTCATCACATCTTCTGGCCATATCACATCACATAACATATGCTGCAAAAACAAGTTAGACGTCCTCTAATTGTTGTTGCAAGTTTTTACGTGGTTTGTAGGTTTCTAGCAAGAACGTTTCTTACCTATGTATGACCACAACGTGATTTGCCAATTTCTATTTACCCTTCATAAGGACCCTTTTCATCGAATCCGTTCCGACTAAAGTAGGAGAGACAGACACCCGCTAGCCACCTTATGCAACTAGTGCATATCAGTCGGTGGAACCTGTCTCACGTAAGCGTACGTGTATGGTCGGTCCGGGCCGCTTCATCCTACAATGCCGCCGAAACAAGAAACGACTAGTAGCAGCAAGAAGAATTGGCAACATCAACGCCCACAAATTCTTTGTGTTCTACTCGTGCATAGTAACTACGCATAGGCCTGGCTCATGATGCCACTGTTGGGAATCGTAGCATAATTTTAAAATTTTCCTACGCTCACCAAGATGCATCTATGGAGTATACTAGCAACGAGGGGAAAGGAGTGCATCTACATACCCTTGTAGATCGCGAGCGGAAGCGTTCCAATGAACGTGGATGACGGAGTCGTACTCGCCGTGATCCAAATCACCGATGACCGAGTGCCGAACGGACGGCACCTCCGCGTTCAACACACGTACGGTGCAGCGACGTCTCCTCCTTCTTGATCCAGCAAGGGGGAAGGAGAGGTTGATGGAGATCCAGCAGCACGACGGCGTGGTGGTGGATGTAGCGGGTCTCGGCAGGGCTTCGCCGAGCTTCTACGAGAGGGAGAGGTGTAGCAGGGGAGGAGGGAGGCGCCCAAGGCTGTGTTCTTACTGCCCTCCCTCCCCCCTTTATATAGGCCCCCTGGGAGGGGGGGGGCGCCGGCCAGAACCCATCTAGGGTGGGGGGCGGCGGCCAGGGGGGTAACTTACCCCCCAAGGCAAGTGGGAAGCCCCCCACCCTAGGGTTCCCAACCCTAGGCGCATGGGGGGAGGCCCATGGGGGGGCGCCCAGCCCACTAGGGACTGGTTCCCTTCCCACTTCAGCCCACGGGGCCCTCCGGGATAGGTGGCCCCACCCGGTGGACCCCCGGGACCCTTCCGGTGGTCCCGGTACAATACCGGTAACCCCCGAAACTTTCCCGGTGGCCGAAACTTGACTTCCTATATATAATTCTTCACCTCCGGACCATTCCGGAACTCCTCGTGACGTCTGGGATCTCATCCGGGACTCCGAACAACTTTCGGGTTTCCGCATACACATATCTCTACAACCCTAGCGTCACCGAACCTTAAGTGTGTAGACCCTACGGGTTCGGGAGACATGCAGACATGACCGAGACGCCTCTCCGGTCAATAACCAACAGCGGGATCTGGATACCCATGTTGTCTCCCACATGTTCCACGAAGATCTCATCGGATGAACCACGATGTCAAGGATTCAGTCAATCCCGTATACAATTCCCTTTGTCCATCGGTATGTTGCTTGCCCGAGATTCGATCGTCGGTATCCCAATACCTTGTTCAATCTCGTTACCGGCAAGTCTCTTTACTCGTACCGCAATGCATGATCCCGTGACTAACTCCTTAGTCACATTGAGCTCATTATGATGACGCATTACCGAGCGGGCCCAGAGATACCTCTCCGTCACACGGAGTGACAAATCCCAGTCTCGATCCGTGCCAACCCAACAGACACTTTCGGAGATACTCGTAGTGCACCTTTATAGTCACCCAGTTACGTTGTGACGTTTGGCACACCCAAAGCACTCCTACGGTATCCGGGAGTTGCACGATCTCATGGTCTAAGGAAAAGATACTTGACATTGGAAAAGCTCTAGCAAACGAAACTACACGATCTTTTATGCTATGCTTAGGATTGGGTCTTGTCCATCACATCATTCTCCTAATGATGTGATCCCGTTATCAATGACATCCAATGTCCATAGTCAGGAAACCAAGACTATCTGTTGATCAACGAGCTAGTCAACTAGAGGCTTACTAGGGACACGTTGTGGTCTATGTATTCACACATGCATTACGATTTCCGGATAACACAATTATAGCATGAACAATAGACAATTACCATGAACAGAGAAATATAATAATAACCATCTATTATTGCCTCTAGGGCATATTTCCAACAGTGGGAAACTTCACTGGTTCGGGTGCGCGGCAACACAGCCGCGGTGCCGCCCACGGGAGACAGGAGCAAGAACAGAGGTTGAAGAAGGAGCACGGCTGTTGGATTAACATCCAACGGTCCAGCTGCTAGAATCATATGTTGATTAAGTTGACAAAGCTGTGCGTACACGTCCGCTTAGTAGGCCCACAAGTCAGTCACCAAATCTGACGGGTCCCAGCTGTCAACGGGGTGAATAATTTTTTTCGCAAAACAAGGAGGCACTTCCTTCCGTGCGAAGATACAGCCGGTGGGTCCCAGCTGTCAGGTGGAGGAAATATTTTTTTTCAGCTTAATAAGGAGGAACTTTCCTTGCGTGCGACCATGGACCTCGTGGGTCCCAGCCGTCAGGCTCTGCACGTATAGTCCTCTTCCGATGACTCTCGTTTGTTGACCACGCCGCACCGAACGCAGCGAGGCGGTGGACGACGGCGAGGCCCCGGACGGAAACGACTCGGAGATGGGAAAACGCGGTAGTGGAGTCGCAGATTGAGAGGAGGAGAAGGGTTATAATTGGTTCTGTTGCGGCGTGGGGCTGTAGTTTGTGGAGAATAACATGAGGTGTCGAGGGGTGGAGGGATAGCCTGGCCGGCGGTGGGGTAGCGCTTCGCAGCGATGCGTGCTAAGCAGAGCCGCTAGCCGCCGGAGGCCGGACCAGGTGGTCCCGGCGACGCTGGAGGAAGAAGACGAGAGATTGAAGGTGCATGCCAGCCGTTGGATATAAATCCAATGGTTGTGGATGACACAATCATTTGTTGACCAAGTTGACAACGCCCTGCGTAGGCTTCGACCTATTGGCCCACATGCCAGCCTGCAAAAATGTGGCATATATTTAACCCATGTTTTCTAGAATGTACAGTCCATTTGCTGGGCTGGGTGAACAAATAATTTTGCGTCAATCAGGCCCATTTATATTTTCTAAGAAAACCGAGCCCATTTGCACTTCCTTGAAATACACGTATTAGGTGGTCTCGTTATATATATAATGTTATGTTAGAAGGAGCAATTAATATCAAAGAATAAACTGGAGAGGCACATTATATATATATATATAATTAAGAAATTAGCGAGTTATTTCTCAAAATAAAAATGAGCGCGTTATTATTAAATTGGTCCTTAAAATCTTCGCAAGCTTTTGTACGCAATCACCAGGATTTTCCTTGCCTGTGAGTCAAAAACAACCAGGATTTTCCTTGCCAACTTCCGTTAAACATTTACTTTTATAAGTTAATAACACGTGGGATGTTTTTATAATGTATATATAAGTCTCTATAAAATATACGATAATAGTAATAATATAAATATATATAATATGGTTAGAAGGGAAAACATAAATTGGACACAGCATTACTTTTATAAGAGACCTGCGTTTTATACCCCACAGTAGGCATACTAACAAGTTCACACACAAATACAACAGAAAAGGTAAACATTCATATCAAACTCAGGTTCACAGGACACGTTCATATTCATAGCCAACATTCACTATCAACAACTCAAAAGATTCATATATACACAAGCTCAGCATATCTATGCATCCAAATGATTGATAGATCACACGACAATATTCATACATAATTCACACAAAGATTCAGATATACACATGTTCAGTATGTTTATGCATCCAAATGATTGAGATCACAGCCAATATGATCCATGGACGAACTTTAATTACCTAGGGTACAGACTGGTAAATGGTGTTCAATCGGAGGTACTTCCTGCTAAAATTAGTTCTTGTACGAGTAAACTTTCGAGTACATAAGAGGCAGCACAGACAATCTGAACTTTGCTTGTAGGTTTAACCTCAAATAGTGGCCTCGTGCTGAGGGAGGTTTGAGAAACTTGGCCACTACTTTCATCCAACTACTTTACTGGCTCATCTTGGTCTTGTATCTCGCCAAAATTCTACATTGCAGACGAGAAAGGAGGCGGTTGAGAAAATGAACCACTCAATTTTTTTGTGCAGTTCAACTGAAATGGAGCATCCTTGGCGTGCAGACTGATTAAGTGCCAGATGAATATACGCGTCAATCAACTTGTCTGGAATCTTTAGACTCCATGTCATATAGTTCGCTACCATATGTGCCGATAACCAAAAGGCACAAGTTGGGACCAAAGACTGGACTGCGTTTTTCTGGGCTATGCACCAAGCAATATTTTTGGCGTTCACTCTCCTAATGCTTGGAGTTTGACAATTAGTTGATGCCGGTTGATACTCGAATGAATATAGGCACTTCTTGTCAACATCGATGCTTGTCTGAGTGAACTTTGGTGTACATAGCAGCAGCATAAGTACCTGTCCATCTGATCATTTTGTGCAGTTCTGCTGAAATCACCCGATGTAATGATTTGCCTGCAAGTTCAGGCTCCAAATTACTCCTTTATGAAATCGGCAAACAGTAGCACAATACCAAATTACCAATACATATGACAGGCACAATAATCAGGATAAAGACCAGTACCAACCTGTGTGAGGTAGCATATCAATTACTATTTCCTTTGACTGGAAGCCGAGATAAACCAAGCGACTAACAGCAAAGGAAGAAAGCAAGCGGAGATTAGCGACTGACAGGAAAGGACGGAAGCTGTCGAGGCAATGAAGCACCCAAAGTTTTTGTGCAGTTCCACCAAAATCGAGCATCCCTGTTGGCACATATATTGAGAGAGTGAGATTACTGTAATAGTGGGACTAGTTGATGAAACATACACTAACAAATAGAAGCACCCTCATTATCTTAATGGGTAAAGTTAGCAACATAGTAGTCTTGCTTAAAGAGAGATATTAGTTTATTTAATCAGTGCCAATTAGCTCAACTCAACACTCGAAGCATTGCCATTTATCATAGGTTGCAAAACTTTAACGTGCAAAGATAAAGGAGTTTCTCATGACAGTAGCACGATACAAATAGAGATGACAGCAAACTAATATGGATGAATGCCTTAGGCCCGTACCAACCTGAGAAAAAAAGCTTATTCATGTAGTCCCATAAGAGATGATAAAGCACTCACTGGAATCACACAATAGTATATATTTTTGTGCACTTCAAATGTATGGTTGAAATCACTCTTGTTTACCAGTGCTGAGATTATATCAAAAGATTATCAAGAACTTCCAGCAGAGTTAAAGCACTGGCTGGGATACAGTTCATTGTATTGTCTTGTGTAGTTCCACTAAAATGTATGATTGGCACAACATGATCCCTGTTTGCACAAGTAGGAACAAGGTGAAACCTTCATTAGCTTAGTGAGAAAGGATAGGAAGACATTAGCATATTACTCAAACAGTAGCATCAAATTCATGATGGACAATACGCAAAACATTGCCTCATTGAACCTATGGCAATAAATTGACATGCAAAACAATAGCACTATTATGTCATGACACTAATAATATTCCCTCCCTGCTCCACCACATGATTCACCTCCATAGACAAACATACACACGTACATGATTCAGCATAGGGTCCTACTAAAGATTTGTTTAACTCCAACAGGAAAATTAGGCAGTAATAAATTAGTGGTACTTAAGAACTCCTAATTAATTAAGTGAGACAGCAGAAGTGGAAGGGCTCCCTGGAGGATCGTCTTACATGTAAGGTAGTCATTGCCGGAGCCCTTGAATGGCCTCGACTGAGGCCTCTGGCTTCAGCAAGATCGCCTTGGCACTGTTTATTCTTCTTCTTCTTCCTCTTCATGCTCTGTTTCTCTTTCTCCTCACCAGTTGGTGAAACCAAGTACATGATTGGCCTTCTAATTCAGAATTGGTTTTGTCAGTGAGGGAGTACAAGTGTACTAGTAAAAAACAGCATTATTTTCTCATGGCAGTCAGAAAATAGAGATGAACACATGCATTAAATATCATTCTTACCTAAAGGAAGGTTATGGCACCAATATGGATGATGAGGATTGGAACACAGATCTCCCTTTGTGCAGTTCCACCAAAATGAACCAACTGTTCCATTCTGACATTCCAGTTAAACGGCACAAAAGTCACTTCTTTTAAGAAGAGTTTTGTGCAGTGCACCAAAAGGTCATAACAGCAATCACGTGAATTGGATATCCCTGTTTGCACAAAAAGGCACAGAGGAAACAGTCAGAGTCTCAAACAATTACAGGCAAAAATATTTGGCTAAACTTGTCATGGCTTATAACAGTGGCATGGCTTCATTTTTACCAGGGACATTTGATTAAGAACAGCTAAGGCTGCGTTCGGTTCACAGGTTTGGTGCAGGATTTTCGTAGGAACACAATTCCTACGGTATTCTTTCCCTTCCAACCGTTCGGAACACGGGAAAGGTGAATAGTGTTTCATAGGAAAGCTAGTCTGGTAGTACTGATTCCATAGGATTAGAAACATCCACGCGCTGCTCATTTTTTGGGCGGAAGCCCGAGGCAGGCGCTCGCTGCCATGCGTTAGACAGGTTGTTGTGATGTGTTGCCGGAATAAAAAATCAACCTATGTGTGGTACGTGAGGTGAGGACAAGAGTAGTCACTGTGCAGCTGAATAAAGAAATAGCATCTCATACTGCCAAGCATGCTACTCTAAGAAAACAAATCTGTACATTTCGTAGTCCATTCGAACACATTCTCTTGAGAGTTTCCTCCGGTTCGCTGTTCCATAGTTTTATACCTACATTCCTTTCCTATTCCTCTATCATCAAGACCTATGTTTTCTGCCCCTTTATTCCGAACGGAGCCTAAATATTTGGTATAAGGGCATGGGACAGTGGGTGCACCAGCAGTCCAGCACCATGTATGTAAACATGGGCATAAAGTGGTGATTCATAGTTCGTTGCCCCAAGAAACATATCTGGGTTGGTTCCATTTTTGTTCACTCTAGCCACCTACTCCTATGTGTGGATAGCAAATCCAGTCCCGGTCATACCACTGTGTACAGCGTTACCCCTATATTTCCCTTTTCGACTAAGAGACCGGTTGGATGACCAGTCTGTACTACTTTCACTCCCTTTCCTTCCTGTTTGTACCAAGTCCGATGTACTCCCTCCGTTCGGAATTAGTTGTCGCAGAAATGGATGTATCTAGATGTATTTTAGTTCTAGATACATCCATTTCCGAGACAAGTAATTCTGAACGGAGGGAGTACATACTAAATTCCCCCACCCCCACTTTATTTCTTGTTTGAACCAAGTACTCCCTCCGTCCGGAATCACTTGTCATCAAAATGGATGTGTCTAGAACTAAAATACATCTAGATACATCCATTTCAATGACAAGTATTTTCGGACGGAGGGAGTACAAGATTCGACTCCATGAAGTAGCTTTACCTCTAACAATAGAAGAAGAAAAATGTGATGTTGGACCATCCGATTGAGAGGGGCTGAGAGGTAGAAAATGATGCACATGCAGCGACGTAGTGAGCTGGGGAAGTAGAGCTAAGGCGGTTTCGAACGAAGATATACCTGAAGGTCATCGGGATGTGGATAGGTGGGCGGCGGGAGGCTGGATCCGCCCACAGGAAACGACGAAGGGATCGGAGGACCTCCCGCGCCGGCGCTCGGCCAGAGATAACGGTGCGGCCGGCAGTGGGTCTCCTCCCTCGCTGTCGACGACGGCCTAAACGCTGCCCCTCCTCTCCTTCACCGGCGGAGGGGGATACGTCCGGATCTGTAACCAGCAGTGAGGATAGAAAGCCAGTGTTTTTTGAAGGGAGAAAGACAGTGTTACTACCCCTATCTTGTTTAGATCTGGAGAGGATGAGAGTTTCTGAATAGAGCAACCCTAGCAAGCAAGCGCAGAGGCTCCGGCCTATATATACGTAGTGGGGTAGTTTTCCCTTTTCACTCCATCAAAACAATCGTTTAAAATTGTGTACTACTACATGCCAGGTCGCGGTTTTTTTTAGTTGTTGATTGTTTTTTGAGATAGCTACCCGCTTGTTCCAAGTGGTGTTACGGTGTGCCAGGTCACACTTTGTATCCTTCAAGTCTGGTACTACAAGTCCCTCCATTAAATGAACAACCAACGCCTCGTAAAAATTGTGAACAAGCCCACGGCTAAAATTAGCGGAAACGTGGGTTGCCCCAACATGCATTATTATTTATATTTTCTACTCCCTCCGTTCCTAAATATATGTCTTTTTTATAAGCCACACCTAAGACAAGAATTTTTTTATTAGCAGTGAACCCCACATGTCATAGACACAAAAATTGTGGCAAGATTCCCTTAGGCAAGCCAAAGTGTGTCTAACAATTTGAGCAACTCAGGTTAGGCAAGTGTGGCAAGTGTGGGAAAAATAATGTGGCAATATAAGACAAACATAGTCACAATCCAAACAGCCCCGTAATTTTTTGTGACACGCATGAAAATTTGGTTAGTTAAATTTATAGTCAAAATTTGGCAAGGTGCATCAAATCAACACATGCAAGTATCAAAAGGAAAGTCACGGCATGCATGCATGCGTTGTACTCCCTCCGTTTCCAAATATAAGTATTTTTAGAGATTGCAACAAGTGACTACATACGAAGCAGAATATGTCTACTCCTACATACGAAGTAGCCCATTTTAAATGTGTAAAAAGACTTATATCGAGTGCAGTGCTTTGATGTGTCGCGTCAACTCGTACAAGACCGAGAAATTTGATTACTACAACACCCTCTCCCTCGCGGACTGAGCTCTGGTGCCTTAACTGCACCTGCCTTTGGCTGCATGACAGGAGGGCCAACCACCTGTTGGGCCCACCTGTCATAGACGCATAGGCAGGAGCAGTAAGTAGAAGCTTTCGCTGGACGCTATCCCTCCCGCACGAGGTGGACGGACATGCAGCAGTGGATTCGATACTGTAGAAGTAGGAATAACATCATTGTTCATCTTCTCGAAGAGGCGAAGAACCAAGCGCAACCCGAACGTGGCAATTGTGAACGCTCGTGTGGTGTGATTCCTTGGAGTACTAGCCAGGCTCTTGCATGAGACAAAATTGCTATTGTTTAACAATTAAACTCCATTATCCATTGGTTGATACTCATTCTGCATAGGTCCACGCGCTTAGCACCGTTTCCTCCTGGGGTCACCAATGTTTATTTGCTAATTAATAGCATTGCATGCAATGAACTAGCCATTGCAAGTCATTAAAAGCATGCACACCTCTCATCTCTTATTGGTTGATATGTTAAGAAACAAGAAACAAGGTAGAAGTTAATGCACCGCGCCTAAGTGTTTTGGGACTATTTGGTTTTTGTAAAATGACTTACACACCTAGACGGAGGGAGTAGTATAGCCCTGTAAACCGAAAAGGAGTATTTGCCTTTCTAGAGATTTCAACAAGTGACTAGACTACACCGTGTGCAGTACTCCCTCCCTTTCGGTTTATAGGGCTCAAATCTCAAACCTCATGAACCAAGGCATTTTGCGATTGGAGGAATGTATCTCGTACTTTACAAAACTACCCTAATTAAACTCATGCATTAATTACGTAGTTCTCTCGTTTTCCTCTCCGCCTTGGTCGCGGTGCACAATATTGAGCACTCCTATATGACTAGCCGCTCTATCTACATGCGGGACATTCCAGAGCATCCGGGCCCGCGTGCCATCCACCAAATCACAGCGAGGTGCTACAGTCGAGACTCACATGTCACCCCGGTGTGGCCGTCATGACCCGTCATATCACAAAACCCACACCTTTACCAGCAGTGGTAAGGTGGCCTCCAAGTTGGACTAGACGAAGCAACCATCATTTCACTGGAACGCTCGTTCAAGCCCTTTCTTTCCTTTCTTGAAGAAAACCTCACTCCAGGCTACTCACTTCTGCCATTTTTCTTATGTACCGACGAAGGAAAGGTGGGCGAATCAGTTATGCTGCTATATTTTCATTCCAAGAATCTTCTTTTTGCGAAGCACCGACCGATTCTCACATCCTATTCTTTTCCCGTTTTCATTGCGATTGTGGTTTCCTTTCGATTGCTTTTTGTTTGTCAGTTCATTGATGGATCCTGGAGCACTAGGCAAAGAGTTGCCGGCGGACAACCCACTGGAGACAGCAATCTCCAGGAAGCGAGCACCGACCAACGAGTTGACCATGTTGGCGGGCCAACCCATGGAGATGAAGAACTCCAAGAAACAAGCACTGGCCAAAGAGTTGAGGACGTTGGCGGACGAACTCCTCAAAGAAAGTTGGAAGAACAGCAAGGGCCCCACCGTGCCTACCCCAGGAACTCTGATTGCCACCTATGTGAGGCTCAAGACCGAGTTTGAGGAGATAGTCGCCGTTGAGAAGTAGTATTCCCCTGGCAAGGTGATGGCCCCCATCGAGGATGAGGAGATGGCCCCCGGAGGGATGAGATCCCCCGGTGAGCTGCACAAGGTAAAAAATAATGGCTTATTACCATAGTTGTGGTTTTTGATTATTTGCAATGTGCTTGCTAATATGTTAGGGTTGTGTAGGTGCCGGTGGACGTCCTTGATGATTCCGATGTCGTGGCCCGTCCTGTTGGCATCGCCCCGGAGATCGATTCTGATGCCGCTGTCCATCCTGTGGACATCGCCCCAGAGATCGATTCCGATGTCGCGGTCAGTCCTGTGGACATCGCCCCAGAACTTGATTCCCATGCCGCTGTCCGTGCTGTGGTCATTGCCCGAGAGATCGATGACAAGAAATAGTTGGTCGTGCTAATCCTTCAGGGTAGTTTGCATTGCCCTGTGTTTAATTACCAGAACGATGCGTGTTATCAAACCATCTTAGGGCTAGTGCACTGTCTTGTGTGGACGGATCTTGCTACTTTTGTTTGATAGTGAATCATGTGATGAATCATGCGAACCCTCTCCGAGTTATGGAAACAGATGTATCCTCACCAGCTTTTGATGTAACATATGGCATGCTTAGATGTAAGTTTGAACTGTTTATCATATCAGCAGGGCTTGTTTGATGATTCTTGGTGTTAGTAGGCTAGCTACTGTGCGAGCTATAGTACTTGCAAAACACTCACCGAAGAGAAACGTTGGGGCTGATGAGCTCGTGGTACGCTTATACTTATCCCTCGTCGATCGACCAATAGCCCTAGCTCCTAAAATTGTAGGCTTAGCGATCGATCAGACAATAGTCGACATACATTCAGGCCTCATTTGGTTCATAGGGTAGGAAAGTCATAGCAAAAGTACAGAGAACGTGCAACACAAAATCATAGCAGTGCAGAGGCGTACTCCTCCGTTCCAAAATAGATGACCTAGGCGGGCTAGTTTGGCCTAGTGGGTTTCAGTGATATGACGTGGTACAGTGCCGTCCAGTCTTCGTGTGTGGTAGCAGTATTGCGGGTACAGTAAGTTTTCTTGAAGAAGCAGAATTCAATGAAGTCATGATGGTTCCGTTGTCCGAACAACTTACAGTGGGAAAGGTTGGGCCTGCGATACGACCGGGGTAGACCAGGATAATTTTTTGCATGGCAGGTGGACCAGGATGGTCGACGTCCCACATGTCGGCGAATGAAAGTATTCTTTCCGATATAGAGGACGAGCAACGAGTATTCATTGTCTATTTTTTTATGTAAGCTATTGTCTCCACTGTTACGACGGAGGAGTGTGAAACACGACAGCCCAGTGAACTTGGCATGTGCACCACTCCCTCCTTCCTCATGTAATGCCCAGGTTACAGCTTTTTATCACTTTCTCTCTATCTATTTCCTCTCAAATGTTTTTTACCTTTCTTTTTTAAGACACAATTGTTTTTTATGCCTTTTTTAGAATTATTTTTTATACCTAGGAGCACGTGTAGAGACTGGCTCTTGCAGAGCCCACACCTTGACTTTGTCAATGCCTCTCTCTCCTCCACATAAGGAGTACTACTTGCTATGCATGCATGCGGCGGGCAGCTGGCGTCTTGAGGGGCCAGGGCGGTGAGAGCGGGCTCCGGAAGCGGTCTGGACTCCAGCATGGACCACCTCACATTATCATGATATATTTCTTGGAGTCCGTGCACGGTGGGTGGGTGATCTCTTCTCCCTCCCCCGTTTCTCTCTTCTCAGCCAACGCCCACCAAGCGATTAGATTTCGGCTATCGACGGTTTATTCAATTGGTCCCACATGTCAGTGAAATTGCAAGCCAACGCGTGTCCCCTCTGGTGAGCGGCGTGCGAGCCGGACTGTCGGGGTTGCGACGCGTACGAGTCGTAAGTGTGACGCCTTTTCCTTTAGAACTTGCGAAGCGTAACATTTTCGCGCGATCGATCGATAGAAATCCAGAACAAAATGACGAGGGCGGTGCTTTCCCGCTCGTTAGGCGGGCTAGGTCGAGTGATATGATGTGCTACAGTGCCGTCCACTTGCTCCATTTTTATGTAAGCAAGAGTTTACACTCTTACGCGGGAGGAGTGCGAAACACCGCGGATCTGATTTTGATCAAGGGATAACTGTTCCCTGCCAAATAATGGAGGATTGTTAGCGATTATAGCATGATAGTTAGGGCATCTCCAGCGCTGGCCCACAAATTTACACCGGCATCTGTCCGAGGACACTGATGGATGCCATCCGATGCTGCCCGCATACCTTTCGACAACTATATGAACTAACCGGACGAAATTCGTGCAAACAAAGCAAATTTCAAATTAACCGGATGAAATTCATGACATTTCTAAAACTTTTCCTGCAAACTGGACGAAATTCATTACATATTTCACACAAACCGTACTAAAACCTACTGTAAACCTAATCTAAACGATCGCTGGCGCCCGACCACCATGTCCGGCCATGAACCCGAGAAAGCCGGCCATTGCCTTTGCCTCCTCCTCATCCGCCTCGATAACCTCCTCCTCCAGAGCGGCGGCAACCTACCGTGTACTACTCTTCCTCACTGCCGGCTGCGCCCGCGCACGCGCGCCGGCTTCGTGGTCGTGGCGGCGGAGGGCGGCCGGGGGGGTGCCGGCGATCTCCTTCGTTTGCTCCTGCGACAGTACGTCAAAGAGAGCTTTGGAGCGCGCCCGGAGCGGAGCCGCCGATGTCCCTCGTCTGCTCCTGCAACAGTATGTCCAAGAGAGCTTCGGAGCACCAGGAGGCCATGGTTGAAGTGGTGCCGACAGAAGGAAGGGACCGGAGGAGAATAGTGTGGGTCTTTGGCTATGGCTGGGAGCTGGGGCTCAAGTTAATATAGCAGGCGAATGGCAATGAGCCGCGGCAGACGGATGGACAGCTGGCGCCGGAGTAGGTTCGTCGGGCGTGAATGCGAACGCTGCTTCAGTGACTTAACTGCAGATGCATTTGGGTTACTGACATGTGGGCCCAACAGGCATCTGGCCCGCATGTCAGTGACACAACAATTGCACCTGCTGTTAAGTCCGGTGAATGCGGCATTGACATTCTGGAGAGACGGTGACCGTTTCAGGCGGGAAGCGCGCGCTAGCGATGGAAGGGTTTTCGGTGTGCAGTGGCACTAAGATCGGTCGCTCACGATAGTACATAATCCGTACCATACTACCATAGTACCCTCTCTAGCTTAGGCTGTTTTATAGATTGTCGTTGTGATGGACGATATACATGAGCAAGGTGGTCCGAGTATGACCGTTGGTGTTGAGCCAGGTGAATACATGCTCGGCGTTCGCGTAGGCCTCCATCAAACGTCTAAACAGTAATGTCAGGCACCGCCGGGGCACGCAGGTGATGGGCTCGCCGTTTGCGTTGCGCCATGAGCAGGACTTTGATTTAGAGGGCGACGTGCATGCATTAGCATGCTTTGACAGCGTGAGCGTGAGTGTCTGACGCGAAGTATTTCATTTTCATTTGGCTGACGAGGGTGCGTTGCAGCGACGAGTCCGTGGTTTGATTCCCCACATACGCATAATTTTGGTTTTTACAGTATTTCTTTCTCCATTGACAGGTAGGCCCGCGTAGATAGATAAAGAACACGAGGTGATGAGGCGCATGCGGACTGTTTGACTGGTCAACCAGACAAATACGGAGCTATACGCTGAGCCAGTGACCGTATAATCACCATATCTCGTATACAATGATCAAAGTGAGCTATCAAGACAAGTTCGATGACAGCCAATGCATTTTACTCGGTAATAAATGACCAGGATTGAAGGGGAATCCAAATTTGCTTCGTCTTCTGTCCTTGAGCTCTTGACAAACCAATGCACTATACGGTTGTCCGGCCACTCCACCCCAGAGCTCTCACCAAGCGTCGTTCATGCCACCGCGCCGCACACTAACCGGTAAGGCAGCGATGGCATCCCGCCGCGCCGAGTTCCTCGACGCCCACGACCGCACACAAAATGGTAGGGAAGCAATGGCATCCCGCCATGCCGAGTTCATTGCCGCTCGCGACCTCACAACTATGTGGGAGGAATTTGAAGATGCCAAGGCCGAATGGGCGGTAGAGCAAGAGGCGGCCAAAGCCGCACAGAGGGAGCGGAAAAGTCAGAAAGCACTCAAGAAAAGAGAGGTCCGCCGCCGCAAGAAAGAAAAGGACGCACGCGCTGCTGCGGAGAGGTCGGCGGAGATCCAAGCACGGTGGGGTGTCGCCGACAACACCGGGAAGGAGAACGACGACGTCTGGCCAGCATGTGAGAAGTAGTGGTACTAGTAGTTAGTGTGTGTGTCTGTGTCTGAGTACGAGCATGTACAAATACTACTAGTTACTACTGTAGTTTTTAGAGCAAATTACCAGTACATTAGCCTAGACTAAATGGAAAAATTCCTATCCTAAGCATCAAATGGCATCTCTTTCTCTATAGGAATTGAGATGCATGTCATCTCACTTCCTATGATTTTCATATTCCTATCCTATGAACGAAAGGAGGCCTCTGTTGGAGTAACTACTGTAGCTAGCAGTACTGCTGGTACAGTAGTTTTCTTCAAGAAGCGGAATTCAACGAAGTCATGATGGTTCCTTTGTCCGAGCAACTTCAAAGTGGGAAGTGGGCCTGTGATTTGACGGCTCATTAGTCATTGTTATTGCGGCGCGACGACCTGGGTGACTCTCCCTTGGTGTTCTGGGTGCATGGCAAGTGGACCAGGATGGTCGACGTCCCACATGTTGGCGAACGGAAGTATTCTTTCCGATATCGAGGAGCAAGGAAACCGCGTGGTATAGTATCACTGCTGATTGGTTCGCAAAAAAATAGTATCACTGCCGATTTATAATTATTTTTTATTTCTGATGAATGCCAGCGTTTCAACTCTTACGACGAAGGGTGCCAAACACGGCACGTGCTGGATGTCCCACATGTCAGCGAAAGGAGTGGAACATGAACAACGTGGTAGAGCCCAGCGTAAAAAAACAGCGTGGTAGAGCGTCTTCACTTCTTCCACTTCTGGGTCGGAGACCACACGTAGTAGTACTTAGTGGTATGAACGATACAAAGTGCGACCTGGAGAGAAAGACACGTCTAGTTGGAAGGTCTCGGGGCATACACGTAAAGAAATATAAAAGTTAATACGTGCCTCCAACTAATATAGTAGTAGTAGAGTACTTAGGCACGTACTCCATAACATCACCGTGCATTGCACGTACAACATTTAGTGGTAGTACGTAGTAAGAGACAAATGCCGCCCAAGAGTTCCCTTCTCGACCTACTTTTGGGTGTTTGGTAGAGTGTATGGAGGGTGCATGAGTCCACACTAGTTTAGCACAAATACACTAGAAGCATGCATGAAGAGAGCATGCATGAAAAGGGGTATTGAGTTGAGCATGCATGAAGAGGGAACAACTATGCTGAGACGAGAACGCAACCAAACACACCCTATATGCCACGCATGTTCATACCATTTGTGCCTTTCTACTTCACTTACTGCGCTACATTACTCAGGTTCGTACGTCCACTCCTGGGTACATGTCCGTCTCATAGTTCCAGTCCCACGTGATCTTCATATAGATGGAACGATCCTTGCATAACACGTGCACCTTGATGCTAGATGTCTCGCGTGTTGGCAAAAGGATGAACAAAGCTCACGTAAAAAAAATAGAGTGGAAGAACATAGATTCCGGACGACCGAGAAGGAGCAAGGAACCTCGTGGTGGAGCGTCTGCGCTCATAATATTTAATATTATTCAGCGATATAAAATTAACCAATCATCTCCACAGTGGACTAGAAGAGTACGAAACACGGCAGCCAGTGTAGTTACATCATACTAGTACATGGCTAACCCACGCTATCACCATATTTCTTGGCTTCCGTGCGACACCTATCTCTAGTAATCCAGCAACCTGCATCGCTCTCCCTCCTCGTCTCTATCAAAGTGCGGCGGGCTGGTGTTTCTGCCGTCTATTGAGGTCGGTTAACTATCACATGTTAGCGACATGCCAAGAGCATTCTAAAAAAAATTCCTTTCACGTTCCGTTTTCAAAAAGAAAAAAATCCTTTCACGTACGAATTTGCCTCTATGCTTTGAGCAACTTGCATGTCCTATACTGCTCCTGTTTGATACTCTAACTTAGCTAGAGGTTAGACTAACTCATGACTAACCCTGAACTAACTGTAGCCAAAGAGGTATTTGGGTGACAGGGTTAGATTGACAATAAATGCACTTCATGGAGAGAGAAAAGTGATTTTTCAGTGGTCCCAATGAGAACTATCTCCAGTTAGCACCTCTTGGGTGGGATAGTTTTTTTTGGTGGGTTCGGTGCAACTTGCTCCAATTTAAACCCTCATGCTTGCATACTTCAGGGCTATTTGAGCCCCAACTAGCTCAAACTAACTCTAACCCATGGAACCAAACAGGGCCTATGGCCAGTCTCGACGCGGAGCAGTCGCGTGCACCGGGAAGCGGCGCTCTATCGGCCGTCGCAGCACTTCAAAGCCGGCGCTAGTGAGAGGTCACCTCCGCTCTGGCCGGGCATTAATGCGGCACTGACGCTCCAGGGCGACGCTGACCATTGCACGCGGGAAACGCGCTCTAGCAAGGGAGTATAGGTTTTGAACCGTTTCAGGTGTAGTACTGGTAGTTTGCAAAACTACTCAATTATTGCACTCAGTTTCCTAAGAAATTGTGGTAAAAAACGTTACTCCACAGCCCGCTTCCCTTCTCCTTCCTCTTCCACCGCCCGCGCACGTCCGCGGGAAGCGACCGGTCAACCCTTATATAGGAGTGCTAGCACAAAAAGATGTATGCATGACCACTAAAATTTCCATATTAAAGCGCCGCTCCGGCGGGAGTATGGCGTATGTTGTTACCTTCGGCCGGCCCATGGCTACCGGGCGACGGCGACCAGAGAAGAGGCGGCGGGAGGGGAATGAATGCAGCTACTGTTTGGGTTCGCCTTCCGGCTTAAATAAATGCGCAGCATCACGTGTACCCGCGGGTGCACAAAGTTGTAACATACGAGTCTGCTTAAGTGGGCGTCACGTAACTGGTGTGTGTGTGAGAGAGATTCTGAGAGACAGACTGCATGTGTGCAACTCTACTCTTCGTACATGTACTCAACCTTTTGCATCGGGATATAAGTATAATGGTATTTACTTTTGCTAATGATTTACGTGGCCATGTTAACGTGGTTGTGTCAAAAAAATGTCACTTCCTGCTCATGATTTGCATTATATAATTACAAGCAAGATTCTCGTGCATTGCACGGAACATGAATATGCCTTTTTTTTACAGGACACCTGTTGTGATTGACCCATGCAGGAGTAATCCCATGTGTAAAAACTAATGATATCTCGAGAATTTTATCGGAAAACTGGTATCTCGAGAATGTCATCGAAAAAATGAAATATGAGAGATAAGGCGAGGAGGAGTGGAGCGTGGTGGTGACTGGTGGTCGGAATGGGCGGAGGCATGGGGATGGACGGCGCCGGCAGGCGGCAGCGGCCACCATGCATGCTAGATTGTTCCAGAGACCTATTCCTTTTTTAATTGCTGAGCAATGAGGTTGCGGGAGATAATGATGTGGAGAGAGGTGCGGGTATCTTTTGTAAAATTATCATAGTTTGCTTTCTATCCTCAGATATAGATCATAAGGTCTGTATTACAAGATGGCAGGCACACCATCACCGCCAACTCGTTTTTTTATAAGGGTACAGATGATAAGTTTGCTGACTACTAAAGTAAAGTGGAATTTGTCCATGTTATGCAAGTAAATAAAGGTGCTTGTTTATCATACGGGTAAGGTTGGATGAAGGGTGGTAGGAACAAATGCTCCGCCTAGAGCATGTGTGTGTGAGATGTAGTCTTAGTGTGTGTGTGGGGTGTGTGTGTGTCTGTGAGAGAGAGAGGAGAGAGAGAGAGATGGAGTTTTAGTTTGTGTGTGTGTGTGAGAGAGAGAGAGATGGAGT
>NC_057811.1:355766097-355771207 GCF_018294505.1 Triticum aestivum | reverse complement strand
CCCGTAGAGAGGGAAGAGAAGGTGTGTGCGCGTGAGAGGAGTCGACATCGAGAGAACGTGTTTGTTCGAGAGACACCGAGGAAGACTACTATATATCGATGGTGCATGTAGGCGGGAATTAAACAAAGGGATGGTCTTATTGGTTTCGGGGATATAGGGGAAGAGTGAGAGGCGGGGGGGGTAGCTAGAAGGAGATTGTTAAGTGTGAGTGTGTGTTTTACCCATCCAGGCGGAAGTTATGTGCACAAAAGAGGAGAACGATTCGATGTGGCGTTAGGATTGAGGGTAATTAACTACGTATGGAGACATAGAGACCTTGAACGTGCATGTGTGAGAGGTATACATGTATACGTGGGATGTGTGTGTGTGCACGCGCGCATGATCGAGATAAAAGAAAGAAGACATAAGTCATAAGATCAACGACATGGGAGAGACGGATCGGTATGACAATATGCATGCATGTGAGAATGCATGGAAGAAGGCCCGACAATTGAGCATGCGTTTTTGTCTTTAAGAGATAGTGGCGTGGGCTGGAGCATGCATCTATGGCGAGCAGAGGGAGTGAGGCGCAACGATTGTGCAAAACAGACCAACCTATAAATGCATATGTATGGAGAGACATATATAGTGTGGGTGATAGAAAGCAAGACTCCGTGCGAGAAACAAATGTTGACGGAGAAACTACAGATAGATATAGAGATGGAGATGCTAGCTAGAGGGACATCCGCTAGTTTGGGTGTTGGAGATGACCGTCGGGTGGTTCAAAGGGTGAAGTTATATATGTGTGTGAGAGGGCACTTGACTTCATGTAGAGAGAAACATATGTAGTGTGCGTGATAGGAATCAAGAGTGAGGGCGAGAAAGAAGGTTGATGGAGAAACGGATAAATAGAAAGATAAAGATGCTAGCTAGTGTGCGTTAGAGATAGGAGTCGAGTGGATCAGAAGGCTGGGTTATGTGTGTGGGTGTGAGAGAGATAGAGAGAGGGTGCATGTGAGTCACATACAAACAGATATCAGAGAGAAATGAGATCCAGAGAGACGGAGTTCTGTGTCTGCGAGAGAGAAAGATATTTCACAACGAGAGTGATAGCTAGAGAGACATACGAGGGAACGCAAGATATCTCTAGGGAGAGAGGGTGTGTGTGAGCGACATACAAGAGAACAATGGAGAAATATGAGACCCTGGGAGATGGAGTTTGTGTTTGTGTGTGAGAAAGAGACATTGAAGAGGAAGAGTCGTAGGTTCTCATATCTAAGGAGCGAAAGACATCTCTGTATGAGGGGTGTGCGAGTGGCACACATGGGAATAGTAGAGAGAAATGAGACCCCGGGAGACAAAGTTTTGTGTTTGTGTGAGAGAAAGAGATTCCACATGGAGAATCATAGTTAGAGACACATAGCAGGGAGCGAGATATACTTAGAGAGAGATAGAGTGATGAAGGTCGAGGGAGAGAGTACCGTCAGTGTGTTACGAAGATAAAAGAACATTATCGACATACAGGTAGCACGAGAGATACCTGAGAGACGATGAACGCGTATAGGTCCAGAGAGATAGTCCTATATAAGCATGAGTGATAGCTATATGAAACGAATATCTGGATTAAAGGGGATTCAAATATTTAAACTGGAGATCACGACATCGATAATATCATAACGCAAATTGGTGTATCAAACATGCATATTCATTTGAATTTGGGCACACGTGTAATGTTATATAGTTTATCAATATTGGTGATCCATAGATTCTTCAATTACAAACAATGCATGGTTTATATGCAATTAATGTCTAAACGGGATTACACTATATGTTGCGTGTGTGAAACACATTATACATGCTTGAGAAGTAAAAAAACCCGCATGAAACACACATTAATTGGAGACAGTTAGCGAGGAATGCATACATTGGATTTCAACATAAAGTGGTTTCAAATATTTGAAAATCCAAATTGATGGATATACCCTTATGAATCTGAGATCATGCCATTTGTAAACCATATTTATGTATAAATGGTGTTGTGCTTTTGAAAGTATATATAAAAAAATGATGTATATAGAATGTAATTCCAATTGAAAATGGATCCCGCCCGAAAAAATAAGAATACAAACGGGATTCGAATTGAGTTGGCACGGTAAACGTGCACTCTGCAAAATTTGAACGAAGCGGGGAAAGTCGCAGTAACCGCCCGAAACCAAAATCTGCGAGATGGAAATCACTACTGCCTATCCCTGCCACGCAAAGCCTATTTGTTGGATTTCTATAGGTTTCGATAGGGGTAGGTTTGTAATTTCACCCAAACGTGACGTAACCGCCTCTCACCCGGATTCATACACGGTGGGCGCCAAAACACAGTGTGTCCTCGGCCGAAATTGACTCCCTCCCCGATTCATATTCATACACGGTGGGCGCCAAAAACAAACTCTCGTCGGCAAATATTCGGTGTATGCGAGATTACCGTCCTATCCCCAACCGACTAATGTTGTTGTGATGTAGTAGAAATTTGAAACGGGGGCTAAGTTTGTAAATTTCCTTGCATTTGAGACAAGCGCACCCTAAATACATGGTTCCCCCCTTCCTCTCTACCTCCCTTTTCCCCATTCGTACTCCGTGGGCGCCAAAACACCCTCTCCACCCCACCCTCCTCCGTCCGCCGCCGTCCGCCACCCCATCCACCACCATCCTCCTCCACCATGCCGGAGCTGATACCCCGACGCCGCCGTCCATTACAAGAGATCGACCTCTCTCATCCACGACTTCGGACCGGGATCCTTGCATCCCGTCCTCTCGCTTCATCCCCGTCGTCGTCCACCTTGCCGGCGCCGCTCCTACGACCGTCTCGTCCACCGCGCCCCGCCGCCACCGTCTACCCTCCTAGATCTGCTTCCACGCCGCCGGCAGCCATCGCTACCGCAACACCATCAAATTCTCAGCAGATGCATACACGGCGCCGCACCAGAGGCGGTACTCTTTCATATCTGCTCAACTTATTTATCGCAGCAAGAAAATAGATCGCCACAGCTTTACTCTGATTTCTTGTCTTGGTTGCGAAGTTGCCTTTGTCCGGTTTGCACCTTCAGATCCGCCATGGCACGCTCAACACTATACTCCCAATGCTTATGGTTTTCCCCTTTTATATTCCACACTAGTTAAATCACAGTAGACTAAATTTCAAAATTGGGTCAGTCGATTTTTCAGAGCTCGCCGGAGTTCGCCGTTGCGAATGAAGGCACTCGGGTGGTTGTGGGGCCTCGCCGAATGAAGAAAACTCAACGCGGGTGGGGGTGGGGGTGGCGGAGGAACACAGGCGGCGGGGGCCGGTGGTCCGGCCGGCAGCCCGTGCGGTGTTTTGTATGGGAAGAATCAGAGACGAGGAAGAAGATCGGTTAGGAGACGTAGGATCTTCATCCAACCGCCTGAAATGGTCGAGAGACAGCTGGGAGTTGCATTCTTAATGCGCTCTGGTTCATCATGTGTGGGCACTGCGCAACCAACATTTTATTATCCAAAATCTACTTGCTCTTCTTTACCATGTTCCTCTTCCGTTCTTCTTTAATATGTACTCTCTCCGTTCCTAAATACAAGTCTTTGTATAGATTCCACCATGGACTACATATGGAGCAAAATGAGTGAATCTACACTCTAAAATGTATCTGGATACATCTGTATGTGATCCATAGTGGAAATCTCTACCAAGACGTATATTTTGGAACGGAGGAAGTATGATAGTGGTACAATATGTTCCTTGTACTGAAGATGAGCAGGGACTTTTGTAGTGTAGAGGTCTATACGGTCGGTTGTGATGGACACTTTGAGCCTCTTTGATTCGTAGGATCTTGTAAACATAGGAATAGGATTTGTAGTCACCTGCCCACTTGAATCCTATAAGAATAGCAAGGAAATGCGGGGAGCTGTGTCGCCTTTGAGAGTAACACTGATATTAACAGTACCACACCTTCACTTGAAGAGAGCTGTTATCCGAAGCCTTTCTAGCCGTACTGGCAATACTAGCACATTATTCCAGCAAGTTCCACTTTGCTGATTTTACTCTGATGCTTACGGTTTTCCCCATTATATCTACACTATGATCTGTGTAGCTACTTTGTGTCGCACTAGCAGCAGTCCACTCTTGAAGCTAAACACTGCAATGACTTAAAAAATTGGCACCAAGGCATTGAGTGCCATTCTGGATGCAATGAAACTCATACGCTCTCCACCTGTTGATTCTTGTTCAGAATATGATCCTAACGACTCTTGTTCAAAATTGCCACATATAGAGAGACAACATGGAATTGCATTTCTTTGGGCGCCGTGATTCATCATGAGTGGGCAACCAACATTGTATGCAATGAAGCGGAACCTCAAGAATATGCTTCCTCTTCTGTTCTTTAACATGTTCCTCTTTGTTTATTCTGTATTTAGTATGTACAGTTGTAACATCCCAAATTTTCAATTTGGTATGTTATACATAGATCATCATTGCATATCATGTTTTATTGCATTTTGACAAATCATCGATAAATCCTAAGCAAATCAAGGACCCTCGGAGAGAGTTGGGGATTTTCTCGAGTTTTCATATTTGATCTTCATCAAACAATAAGACGAGGATTTTTGGTTTTAATTATTTTCTCTCCGGAAAAATATTTCATTTTAAAAATAAACGAGAGGAGAAAATATGACTTCTCCAAAACAATTGAAATACTGGAGGAAAAATGTTAAAATCTTTTATTGGAATTTATTCGGATTTTTTTTGCAATTTTTATTGCATTAAAAATATTGCATGTTTTCAAAAAAATTATTTTGATTTAAAAAAATGTTCACCCTATTCTAGATTTTCTAACTAGACGGGGAAAATTTATTTTTTATTTTTTCTGATTTTTATTTATTTTTCTATGAATTATTTTCCGTGGAACTTATTTAAAAAAAACTGCGCGACGCCCGACCGGGCCGAAGCCCAGCCGAGCGCCGGCCCGCCCGCGCCCTCTCCTTCCTCCGCACGGGAGCCGCCGCGCCGCAGGAGTCCGCCATGGCCACGGGACCGAGCCGCCCCGGAGCTTGCCCCCTCCGCCAAGCTTGCTACCCCCCCTCTCTCTCTTCCCCTCAACCCGCCGCC